>NW_017308190.1:91443-105377 GCF_000935625.1 Nanorana parkeri | reverse complement strand
TTCGGATCAGCCGAACATGCTCAGCATGTTCGGCTGATCCAAAGTGCAGAAGGAGTTCGACTCAGCCGATCTAACATCTGGATCGGCTGAGCCGAACCTCCGGCAGGCTTCTCACTGCTGTTCGGGCTATTCTGAAAGATCCCGAACAGCAGTGAGAGAATAGCCGAATGCCGCCGAGCGGCATTTGGCTCGGCTGTTCTGCTCGGTCCCTCGGAGGTACCGAGCAGAACAGAAAAAGAGTGAAAAAAGTAGATAGCAAATGATTGTGTGGAGCTAGCAGTGACAGCTAGCTCCGCCCAATAGTTTCCTATTGTCCGGCGGCTCTGCTGCTGTAAAAAAAAAAAAAAAGTAGCCACCCTCCAGAAGTAAGGGCAGTGTCAGCATGAATTCAGAGATGATTTGAGGCTCTACAGCTGAGTGATACACACATAAGCTGCAACTTTGTTAATAGTTAGGGTACTTGAATGCATTTTTAAGATTCAACTCCTGAGTTTAGTGTCACTGTAAGTTAACAAAATGAAATTATAACTTATTTTTTGTTACAATATTAGTTATACAGTAGCTAGAAGACTAGTGTATTAGCACATTTTGGGTGCATGAATAACATAGAGGGGTGTTCCACTGATACTGTGTTTCAAATAAAACATAAGCACATGTTTATATATTTGTTATTATTTTTCATTAGATATGAATACAACATGCACTCTCTCCATCTTCTATAACAAATATGCTACGGTTCACTTATTGGACTTGCAAATCAAAAACACAACTCAAATAAAAACATTTTTAAACTGTCAGATTCCTTCCACCCCAATTCATCCAGAATCCAACGTTCACTTACCATTACTTCAGTCTATGTCTTCCTATGCAGCACCTGCTGTGATAATAGGCAAGTACTGTCAAATTTCTACTTTCTGAGATATGGAGGAACACACTTTAGAACCAACATATTCATATGTAAGATCTGTCATGGGCACAGCATCATCAAGCGTTACATCATTTTAGAGCTTTATCTATCAGTGATTTTACATTTTTGCAAATAAAGACAATCAAGAAAAATGTATGGAGATTATAAAACACTGGCACGGGTCCCAGCATTTATATCAAATGCATACTGTTTGTGTACATGTACATAAGGAAACATGTTTGGTATTTGCATCACTTATTTTGCATTTGCATATAATAATGTATAGCTTGGACATACTTACCATCCGTTTAATTTTACATCCAAATTTTACATTCCACATTATCTAACAGTTTTTATATACTTTTCAACATTCAAAATAGAATTCTTTAAAACATATGCATTTAATTCCTTTCTTCACTGTAGTGCTGCTTAGCCGAGAGCTGTGAATTTCATTCCTTTCTTCACTGTAGTGCTGTTTAGCCGAGAGATGTGATCCCTCAAGTTCTTGCACATACCTAATATTATCCTCCTCAGTGTCCATTCGGGACAAAGAAACAGCTTGATTTTAATGCCCCCCCCTTCCCACTAATAGCATATACTAACCCCTGTTGCCTGGGTTTCCAACCCCACACATTTTTACTGAAAAACCTGCAAAATGGAGTTGAAATGAAAGACATTTGTAATGACAATCTTATATATTACAAAAACTCCTATTACAACTAAACCAGTGGTTCTCAACCTGTGTAACCTCAGGATTCACATTTGTCCTTGGACATTAAGGGGTCTATTCACGAAGCTGCCGAGGGCAGCCAAGTGAATGACCAATCTGAAGTGAAGTGAGCCGTACACTGTTCGGCTTTTCACTTCAGGCAGGTACAGCTAATTTCAGCCGTACATCGGCTTAAATCAGCCGTACATCGGCTTGCTTCGTATTTCGTATTTTGTATTGTATCCGAATAACAGAAATGACAAACAAAATGAATCTGAATTTCCGAAAACACAATTTTGGACGAAATTTGATAGCGGTAGTCTGTACTCATTTTCGTGCGTGGACAAATTTTTGTTGCAGCAAAGTGACATTAAAAAATAAATTGTATGTCACTTTGCTGCAACAAAATAAATGAAACAAGTATGAAAAGAAAACAGAAAATCGTACAGACTACCGCTAAAGAATTTCATCCGAATCCCGGATGACGGATTGACTTTTGGACCCGAATACCGAAAAACGAAATCAAAACAAAACATAACTAAACAAATTTTTTGCCAGTGCACATGTTTAGATATAATGTTCTTCTAAGCAAATAAAACTTAATTCAGCATTCCTCAAGATCCCAATGCTTCATCTAAACACATAGCCAACAATTGTAATATAAGTTCCACCATTTGTGTCAATGACAGTAAATAAGCCCCGTTGTTTACTGTTAGCGGGATAAAATAAAATTAAAATTCTACATGGACTACCAGTGTAATAAAGGGATTCTACACACCACTAATGCTATACATCCATGCTGGGCAATAATATTAAAATACTAATAAATTGGTGAAAAAGGGTTTTACATAGAGTTTTGTTAATTTATTGGCAATATAGCATTTTTGAACAAAATAATACTGTGATGAGCTGCACAATTATATTGGTGGTGGTGGTGAATAGAAAAAAAGGGTGTCCAAATTACAGGGTGTGCTGTCATACTGAATTTAAAATTTACCAATGTGCATTTTTATACAATAAATGTTTGTGGCCCTGTTACATAGCTTTGGGCCGGTGTGGTGCGTTAACACAGATGTGTTATTGTGTGCTATGTAGCATTTTAACATGCATTGCGTTACTTTTAAAACAGAGCTGCCAAATGGAGTTTACCACATTGCATGAGATATTTATTGTTGTGCGTTGCAGTCTATTGTCATTATACATGAACGGCACAGTAATGCACGTGTGTTGTGGTAATATGTGGTAAAATGTGCATTGCAGACACAGACCTGACACCTAGGGCTTTTGCTATGACACTGTTTGCCCCAAGTTCCAAAGCATACTGAATACTGATGCCAGTGGCATTGGCTAACACAAATATAGCAAACATTAATATGTATACATATATTACTGTATTTTTCTGTGTATAAGACTATACTTTTTCTTAAAATATTTACCTACAAATGGAGGGGCGTCTTATACACGGGGGGCCGAGAGGAGAAACACGGTTCCGAAACTGTCGATACCTCTGCAAACTAGCCTCACGAGTGAAACTTCCGATTGCAGAGACAAGCTAACAGGCTTCCTCCAATCATGGGACTTATGTACCCGACGTCAGCTGATGCTGCGGAGAGCGTGTAGCCAGTGCCCATATGCAACAGGGAGTAGTAATGTCGGAGCATTCTGGGCCCATAAAAATGTCAGAAAACGGAAAAAATACCGGTACCAGTAAGCGGCTGTCTAACGCTGCAAGATTTAAACTGGATGTAATCAGTTGTGCAAAAGAGCATGGGAAATTTTGATTTCTGAATTTTGGGTAAGAAAAGTGGGGTGCGTCTTATAGACGGAAAAATACGGTATGTAGGTTAATTGAATAAACTGATGCTATGTTCATTCAGTGGGAAAAATTACAGAAAGACGTATTTGCATAGCTACAGTCCCATAAAGTGTGGGACTGTGGTATGTTGCGTTTAAAAAAAAAAAAGGTAATATGTGATTATGGGGCAATTGCCGATCAGGGAGTTCTGATACTGTCATGTGACAATGCCACTCTATTGAGAGCTTATTTTTCATATTAAATTATTTTATTATTATTAATTTAAGACATAGAGAAGATATTACATCATCTTTCGCATACATTTAAATATCTGATTGTGTGAATACATGATTACCAAAAGAATAAAAAGAACAGTAAAGACATTTCATAATAAAGGAAGGGGGGGGAGGGGGAAAGGGAAGTAGTGCGAGCGCTCAATATTATACACAGTTTATAAATTGTAAATTCATCTCAGCTTTTTCAAATTACATATTTGTATTTAAGACTCGTTCTTCAACCTTCTGGGGGTTCAGGGAAAGAAAAAATAACATCCCAAACAATACCATTATAATTCCCCACTAATTTATCATTGAGAACTCTCAGCAGCCTCTAATGTCTGCCCAAGCCGTCTCCAAGGTTGCCATTTAATTTCATATTTCTCATATTGATCATACTTAATTGCAGTCAATTCTTCCATTGTTCTATAATATTCTACTCTTTGAAACCATTCTACCCTGGTCGGGATAGTTGGTTTATTCCAATATAGAGGAATTAAGGTTTTAGCAGCATTAAGCAGCGGAGGGATCAATGATTTAGTATATACCAACGCTGGGACATCCGTAACATGGAGTAAACATACTGTTGGATCCATAGGTATGGCGACATTAGTTACAAGTTTAATACTATCTATCACTTGTATGAAACCTCTAGCCAGAAAGCGAAACATCTTATCTATCACTAAGGCGCTAACCGACAAGGTAGAGTTAGCCTGTAAAATTTGCCGTTTGCGGTGTGTCGTCCAGGTAATTTGAAACTCTCGTTCCCACTGTGCCAAATATGTAGGAAACTCCTGTGAGCTGAGATTAAGGATAATCATATATAGTTGGGAGATACCATGTTTCGGAGCGACCTCCATGGCGCATAAAACTTCCATGGGGGTAAGTTCTGTAATGGGCCGTAACGGTTTTGGAAGGTTAAGTATAAAATGGTCTAATTGTCTATATCTCCATGAGTCAAATGGGAACGTCCCCCACTGGTTCCTTAAATTCTGTAGAGAGCAAAGTTGTGTTCCATTTTGGACCTGGGACCTGGGACAGTCTCAGTATAGGGAGTGTAGTCTAATGTAAAAAAACGCTATTATACATCCCCGGTGGAAAATAATTATGACCAGTTAGGGGCATCAATGGTGAATTGTACTGACCAATCAAATCCACGTACCGCTTATCCCAGATGTTAAGAGTATGGTCAGTCAGCGGGGATATCACAGATTCCAATTGCCATAGGGTTCGAGGTATCCAGCATGTGCTCAGTAAGTATAGTCCTAGGAGGGATTCTTCTATCTTAACCCATGGTTTACTTTTAGAATGATGATGCCAATCTAACACTCTGTTGAGTGCTGCGGCTTGGTAATACAAGTTGAAGTCTGGCAGTGCCAAACCCCCCTCCGACCTAGCCTTAATAAGGGTTCTATATGAGATCCTGGCGGAAGATCGTTTCCATACATATCGCCCTACGACCGATTTAAGGGTACACAGGTAATGACTAGGTAAATGTATAGGTAGGGTTTGAAATAGGCATAACATCTTAGGTAAGATCATCATTTTAATAGCATTAACTCTGCCCGTGAGAGAAATGAAAGGTCTGTGTTGGTGCCAAGTGGTAAGATCTCTTCTAATAACATTAAGAGTGGGGAGATAGTTAGAGATATATAAATCCGAAGTATTTGGGGTCAAATATATTCCCAGGTACTTCATCTTGTGAAGTTGCCAGTTAAAAGGTAAAGATTCTTGTAGTGTTGTTGCTATGTGCAATGGTGTTGTGATATTCATTATTTCTGATTTAGTGAGATTAATTTTAAAGTTAGATATTTTGTGAAAAATGTCAAATTCCTGTACAAGGGAAGGTAAAGAAATCTGAGGTGTTTGAATAAAGAAAAGAATATCGTCCGCATATGCAGTTAGTTTATGTTCACAATTGTCCACTGTAATGCCTACGATGTTCTGATTCTGTCTAATAGTAGTGAGAAGTGGTTCCAAAAATAACACAAACAAAAAGGGGGAAAGAGGACATCCCTGTCGTGTACCATTAAATAAAGTGAACTCCTTCGATAAGCTACCATTTATCTTTACACAAGCTGTGGGGTGTGTATATAGGGCCATTATCCCTGCCAGAAACTTTGGTCCAATTCCTATGTGACATAAAGTGGCCCGTAAGTAGTCCCAGTCCACCCTGTCAAATGACTTTTCGGCATCGGCTGACATTAGGATAGTATGAGAGGAAGACATAGATGCATAATGTATGAGAGATACTGCCCGCTGAGTACTATCCCTGACCTCTCGGCCAGGAATAAAACCAGTCTGGTCTGGTAAAATCAGCTGGGGTATCAAACAATTAAGTCTCATGGCGAGAATTTTTGCGTAAAGCTTTATATCTATGTTTAAGAGTGAAATGGGTCTGTAGCTACTGCATATAGTCGGGTCCTTACCCTCTTTGGGAAAGACTGATATGTGAGCATGGAGGGTGGTCGACAGCGGGGGGTTCCCCAAGAAGAAGGAGTTATAATATATATTAAGATGGGGGATTAATAACGTTTGGAACGTTTTGTAGTATTTAAGGCTTTACCCGTCCGGGCCTGGGCTTTTACCTTGGGGAAAAACACTGACCCCATAGTTCTCCTTTAATAGGGGATTCTAGGGCCTCTAATTGAGTTTCTTCTAGTTTAGGAAAGGGACTAGCTGCCATATTAACTAGGTGTTAATACAGTCCATATGTATTTGTTTAGTTTGAGAGGTGGAGTGGGGCCTGATGTTATAAAGAGAGGCATAGAACTCCCGGAAAACAGTTAAGATGTCCTGGGAGGTATGTACCAGGACATCTCGTTTAGATTTAATTTTAGCTATAAAATTAGTTCCTTGTCCCTTTTTAAGTAGTTTAGCTAAAAACTTCCCGGGTTTATCCCCTATTTCAGAGGACCGCTGAGAGATATAATTTGGGAGCATTTGTATCTATATAATAAGGCCTCTCGAAGAGCTTCCCTGGCAACTGTCAGAGCCATTAAATCTATCTCAGTCATAGTTCGTTTATGATGGCTTTCTAAGGCCGCTACCTTCCCTGTTAATTCTATTATTCTAGCTTTGGCTTCCCTCTTCTTTCTAGTACCATATGAAATAAGGGCGCCCCTTATAGTCGCTTTGTGTGCCTCCCAAAGAATTCCTGGTGACACCTCTCCCCCAGAGTTTTCGGAAAAATAGTGGACAAGATCTTTCTCGACAGCCGCAAGTATTTCCTTATCTAGCAGGAGAGACTCATTCAGTCTCCAAGTCTGGGGCGACCAAGAATCCCTCACTAACTTCATTGATAGTAATACAGGAGCATGATCTGATAGTGTAGAGGACAAAATTGAAACTTTATTTACTATATGTAAATAGTGATGTGTCACAAATATGTAATCTATCCGTGTGTAGGTATTGTGAATAGGGGAAAAAAAACGTATAATCACGCTCATGGGGATGTAATATCCTCCAAGTGTCTATCAATTGCATTTTGTGTTCTATTCAGAGCTTATGATTGAAGAATCTCTCCCCATCAAGGCCGGAATGACTCTCTCTGCTGCCCCAATGCCAATGCCCTGTATGCAGGCTGCGTACAAATGATCTTGGCGATACCGCCAAGATTACTTGTACAAAACAAGTGTCAGCTTCCCGGGCGGGTAGTTGTTTTCTACATTTAGCCCTGCTTTGGGCAAGCAGGGCTAAATGTAGAAAACAACTACCCGCCCGGCGCCCGGAACTGCATGTCCTGGGTGTCGGGATATAGGAATTCCCAACCCCTGCTACCCCTCTACTCCCTACTCAGTTGGCCTTGTGGTTTAAATGTGCTAGGTTAATCAATAGTAAAGGTAAGGTGTATATGTGCTGCTGTGCTAATGGCCTTAAAACAAGTCCATTGCTTTGCTCTGCATGTGCTTACTTTAATCTTTGGACTGTCCCAACATTTCAGCAACAGCTTCTGAATCCTGTCACACAGTTAGGAGCAATATAAAACTTTTTTGTATATAGTGTAACAAGGACATTCGACTGTAGTCCAGGAAATTCAAGTAAAATGCAGTTTATTAAGGGCAAACAAAAAAAGTATTTTCCGACAACAGGGTAGACTTCCCCTGTTACACAGAAGAGCCAACACTCTCATAGTACTCAGCTTTTCTGCAACAACATAAATGAGAGTCTTTAGTTTTGCTTAGTAGCTTTCCCCTGCTCCCAGCCGCTCATCACACCTCTATGTGATACTCACACTGCTCACCCCTTGTGAGCCCTCACTCTGCTCTCTCAGCAGTGTGGCCAAGAGGTCCTAGGGTCACCGACCTTCCCGACCTCCCCCGGCTGTTCCTTGTGCGTCCAGCACGCACCTGAGTCTGCCTGTGTCCGTGTGCCTCCTGCACACACAAAACTCCAACTCCCACAAATCTGAGCACTGGGCTGGCTTCCCAAGTAGGCTGCTCTCAGCCACCTGATCAGCCTAGGCTGGTCATTGGTAACACCTGGCCCCAGGACTGGAGATTTCCTCCCACCCAGAGCTCTAAGAAATCTTCAGAGCTCCAGATCCCAGCTACAATTCTGAAAACCTGGAGGAATCTGAAAGGCCAGGTTCTTCCTTATAAAATGGTTTACTATCTGGACCGTCTCAGCCCTTCTGGCTGAGAGTCCTGGGTGCCATAGTTGCCAAACTATTTTGTGGCATTGGCATACACTGCCACAATAGTTAGTAAATGTTTTTACTAATCTATAAAACCTAAAAAAGAAACATTTGGCGGACCTGTCTGATTATCCGTCTAAAACAAGACCATATGGAAGTTACTTAAATTGAGATTGTGGCCACCCTTCTTGAATAGATATCTTTTGCCAGTATAAAAAATCAGTGGAATTCTCCTAATTGGTAAAATGTGATGCCAGACAGTTATGTGGTTTAAGGTACCACCTAAACAAATATCAAACAGGCTTAATCTAACTAATTCTCTTGATATAACTAATAACATTTACTCAGATTCTCAAAGTATGCAGTTACCATTAATTTCATTTTATTGCATTTTGCACTGGAAATATTACACAAGCTGTGTACAAATTCTTGCAATTTGCAATTGAAAGAAGAGAAAATTGCAAGCACTTAAAAAAACACATTAATTTCAACATTTTCTGACCATTTGTAACTGACACAATCAGTTATACCAAAATGTATCCAAAAGTATAAAATGGAGAGAAAAAAAGAGGACACAGGCTCCGAGTCAGCATTGCAATCTGATTTAATCAGACGTAGCAGTCAACCTGAGAGCTGTTTCAATCAGCGCCAGTCATTTTGTACAATATGTTTGTGATGCAGATGGAATATTTAGCATCTGTGTATACTTTGCCAACTCCCAATAAAGGATGCACATAGAAATATAACAATAAACAATTTTCTAAAATCAACCTATATTCAGAACATTCAACTGGAGATGAGTTCAATCATCATGGTTGTCTTTTATACAAATGACTGTAGCCCTTCTATTTAATTACAAAACAAAAACATCTTGTTTTAAAATTCCTAAGTAGATCTCACAGGTCCTGCTGGAATATGCATGTGAAAGTATATTTCCTAGGAATCTCAATTTCTTCCATTAGGCTGTCAAATTACCAACACAGCTGGGTACTCTGCCATTAAGCCGGCTATTTTCCTTTGCTGATTGGTAGAGTCTATAAACTGAATTTTGTATTGCAGTTAACATAGTATAGTTTTTAATAAAGTATTTCTCTTAGTTATTATTAGATACTACTAATAAATAAGGGTTTCAAACAGCACTGGTCAGTTTGAGCTAGTAATTGTTGCAAATATTTTTTTAGCTGGAGTGCAGGTTTCAAATGAGAGTGTTGTGGATGTAAGAGGCTGGTAAATCAAACTGCTGTGAATGAAGTAGCAGTATTTCTTTTAACCCTTTCACTGCCAAGCTCTGCAGAACGCTTTTAACCTCAGCTGGCCAGATGGTTTTTGCTATTTCTCACCTTTATTTTAATTTTAAACTGCTGCTTTTAGCATTTGTAAAAGACCCCCCCAGATCATGCAATTTCTGAAAGCACAGGCCCGGTAGAATAAACAGATGCTACATAAAAAGATGCTAAATAAAAAGGTGCTACTAATTTTGTAGATCCTGCAATAATTGCGCAAATGACATTTGACATATGAATTAGTAGCACAAAACCAAGCGCAACATACTAGTTCACATTTGATCACGGTTATACACATTGTTGCAGCTGGTATTTTAGTATCTTTTATTATTTATTTTCCTAGCGCAACTAAATTACTGAAATTGCGCAAATGTTTATCAAGTCGATATTAAACCAAAACAATACACAATTAAATCGATAAAAGCACCCTAAATCAGTATCAGTGCACACAAATAATACTTTTCCGACTAAATCTTAAAGATAAAACTGTATTGAGTTAATAAATAACACATATTTGTAGATTTTAAATTGCACCTTTTTGCAAAACGGTAAAAAAATTAAGGAACACAAAACTGTAAATAAGCAACTAAGAGTCTGCACTGATCTGCAGTGCCATTTTTATACTGCGTTGGTGTGTGCTGTGATCAAATGATGCAGGCATATATTTTATCGCAACACAGCATATCACACCACTTTACCATGACTTGCCACAAAGTTCAGTTAATGTTATTTAAAAAAAAGAAAAAATTAAGTCCTGCGATGCATTTTAACAATGCACCACAGTGCATGTGCATGGCATACACTACAATATGGTGCACATGTATGTTATGTGTGTGTGGGGGTTGTTTTATGTTTTTATTATTTTTTGTTTATTTCGTATTATTATTTTATTTTTTTACTGCTGCAGGGGCTTACGGGAAATATCAGGGGTCTAAACAGAGCCATGACATTTCCCTTTTGAAATAGAAAAAGAAATTGAGGACACAGAGAACTCTATCTCCTTTCTGCAGCCTCAACACTGAATGAATGGAAAGCACTCAGTAAAGAGGCTTTCTATTCATTCACAAACTGGGGATAGTAAATATTTACTATCAACCAGTTATAAATGGACAGGAAGCCCATGTAGTGTGTGCTACTGTTCATTGATAAATTGAACACAAGTTACCATGTTCCCATTCATAAATGAAGAGGAAGTGATGTAAGCACTTTCCATTCATTCATAACTAGGGACATAGCTTACTATGTGCTCAGTTGTTCACAAACACCAGTGATCAATACTGATCACTGGTGTTTGCTCTGCACACTGAAGGATCAGCAAATATTTCATATATTTGCTGATCCTTTGCTCTTCACTCTGAAGCTCTGCTCACCATGCCGTTCTCCATCCTGTCTTCTCCCTGCTCACATCTTGTCACTGCTCCCTCCTCCCCACCAGCTACAGCGCTCTGTGTGCCTTCTAATCCCCGCTGCCTCTGCCCATACAAGTGGGGGGCAGCAGCAAGGATTGGAAGGCACACAGATTAGTGCTTTGAGCCAGCTGCCAGCGGGGAGAAGATGGGTGAGAAGCCTCCCATGTTTCAGGGGGGCGGCAGTGGGTGGCGGTAGCAGAGTGGGGGGGTTGCTTAATAGATGTCATCAGCGGCTTGTCAGCTGCTAATGACAGCTATTAATTTACAGCTGACTGTCAGGGGAACCCTTCTGTTATAAGTTCATGGTCGCTGAGGTGACTGTGAACTTACAGCAGAAGGGAGAAAGCCACCAATGTAAGGCATACTGAGCTGGCCAGTTGGAATCAGTTGTGTTCTGCCGTATGCCTTACGTCAGTGGCAGGGAAAGGTTTACACACTGCATCAAATACAAATGGAAAATAATTATTTACATTTTTAAATATCTTGTGCATTTGTTTATAGTTCTGTTTTAAGAATTAAAGTGAATATTTTAGTTCTATAAGAATGTAAACACAGTGGTAATGACATAATCCACTCCATCAGCTTTTTCAAATGCAATCTTCTTTCCCCAGATTGTGCAGTCTAAGAAAACTAAGCAATGATGGTATTTATGTAGAGCTATTTGTACTAATCTTCAGTAGTTTCACGTGAATATTGATCTTCAGCTATCAAACAGATACAATAAGGATGACCAAAGTCCATTTACTTACAGCCCCAGAAACATTCACTATCAGGCACAGTTCTTTTCTCTGCATGGACAGAATGATGGGCACTAGTTGCTTTGGTAGATGTTTAAATAGAAAAAGGTTTATTGCATAAGAGGGTAAGGTGCATATCAGGATATCCCAATAATACACTGGATTTTACTACTCTAGACAAGGCTATAATCTCTGCAAAGTGAACACCTTATTTGCCTTAGTAAATCAACCCCTGAATTTTAAGCGGACACCCTCACATGGCAAAAGCCCACAAGCGAAAACAGGACATGATTTGGCTCAGATATTTACCAGTTCTTCCAGCTGTTACCCAAATTACTAGTTTAAGTTATGATCCGCTATATAAGCGTTCACACCTACAAGTACTGTATATGGTTATGAGGATTCAATCATGAGATTTTTTATCTCAACAAAACAACAGAAATCTATTGGTATATGGTATTAAGACTTAAATACAGTGAACCTTGATGGAGTACCTGTATATATTTACCCATTAATTGTCACATGAGGGCTCCATTCTGGTGGTCTAAAAGAGACTAAGCTTTCTCTTCCCAGCCCTTGATTGAAATACCTTTGGTGTTCATAAGGATGCAATGAGGATGCAATGAGGGCCATTGATTGGGCGCCTCCCAATACTTAATGTAATCAGATTAGAATTATTCTCTAGGGATTGGATATTTCCAAATACTCTTTGTTAGAACTTCCAACCCCTTTCTATGCAAATCTTTAATTGCACTACGGTATTCAACTTTTATGGCGAGAAATTCCAGGTGCTCAGGTGTCCAGAGGCTAACCCCAGGTTAAGATTTTATCTAAACCAGGGCAGACAATCTAGTTGTTTATTACCTACAAGCATCCTTTGAAGCTTATGAACAGAGACAAAAGAACGTATGCAACTATTGTGAAGAAAACGGGTCTTGGCTCCGAAGTGTTCATGGATCTTATTGTCTCTTGTCTTGACCATTTACCATTAACAGTCTACGCCTGGGCAGATTCCTAATTACATTCAAAATCCCCATGTAATCAATTCTTCAGTACAGTAAAAACAATCTTTTCCTTACTCCAATAATAGTCACCCAACATAGAATATGTTTAAATACAAAAAATATATACATATGTTCATGAAGATTTTATATATAACACATAAGGTAACACAACATGCCTTGGCAGGTTCCCCAGTCACACTGATCAGGCAGGCTATCAGATGTCCATAACACAGAGTCATTTGTCTCTAGAACATCTTGCTGGAGCAAGGTCAAACAACATGTGACAGATAAAATATACTCTGTGCTTAGAGAAACAGTGCTGTTGGGGCACCATTTGCTGAGTACTACAACAGAATCGGAGAAATACGAAAAGTAATTTAGTAAAAATGTTACATACCTACACTTACTTGCTAATGTTAACATTGTTGTCCAAAGTCTGTTGCTAAACACTCATCCCTATCCAACTGGAAACAGGTGTTTAATGTAAGACTTGTACCTGACAACCTGGCTTCAATTGCCCTATACTGTGTGAAAGGCAAAATGGCAGCATCTAAAATAGAAAATACCTAGATCTCAGAGAGCAGACTGGAAAAGAGTTCATGAATTATACACCAGAGAGTTGTTTAGCTGAAGAGTTGAATCTTTGTAGTTGAAGCTGAACAGTTTACATTTGCCAGCATTCTTTGCAAAATATTGGCAAAGGAAAAGGTTATTTTAACCTGAAATCATAATGTGATACTGTTTTCTGTATCCGCAATTGTTTATTCATGGAGTTACTGCATCTCCTCCTGGAAAATGCTCGAAGTATGTAGGGGTTATATACTGAAGAAGTAAGTTGCACTTTTGGTGAAGTAAACTTGTGTATGCTTCAAACATTCAATCATGCAGTAGCATTGCCTGTTTATTTTATTTTGCAGAGCTGGATATTTGAAATTAGAATGAAAATGATTTATTTTAGTCAATCAACAATTGTGTGTCCATATACGTTGCATATGATTTTCAGTAAACTTTACTACAGATTCATATCTAATCCATATAGATAAACGTAGAGTTTGCCAACTGCTGGTTGAGGCTGTGTGTGAGGTTTTAAGTTCACTAAAACCACATGACCATTCATAGAGCTGTGATATACTGTGTATAATATATATATAGATATATAGATATATATATATATATATA
>NW_017308190.1:41020-91311 GCF_000935625.1 Nanorana parkeri | reverse complement strand
ATATATATATATCTGCAGCACTTGCACAGTTTAGGTGTGCAAGATTTTTAAAGAATATCTCTACAAATGTGAAATTTGTTGCAGTGGATGCTTATAATTTGCCATCACGTTTTTTGCAGGCTTCTGGAAAAAGCAATAAGACTGTTGCATGAACAAAGGCTGGGAAACCTTAAGGTCTACATAAAACAGAGTACTGTTAAAAGCCTAGCAAGGAAGAAAAGTCTAAATTACTACTTTGGTAGTTTAAAGGAAATCACAGTGGCTGCAAATTAAAATAGAAAGGTGTTTTTTTAGAACGTTAGATATGTTAATCACATTTTTCAATTAAACTTAAATAGATTTTTTTTCTTTAAAGCAAATTGTGCGGCTTTTTTTTTGTTCAGGATTTTTTTCTGACAGCATAATGTGCTTTTATACATGTCACCTCTGGTTTAAGCTCACCACAGGGAAAGGTATCAGTGAAAGTGACTGGACTGAATTATGTAAATTACTCTTGCTGATCAACTGCGTTTTTTTATTACTTAAAAATGCTTTGTAGAAATTGGTATGAATTATAGTAGAATGAGCTGCCTCAGTGTTATTTTGGAAAAGTGCTAAAATGATGTGCCTGAAAATGAATATGCTTTCAAGGGTCATCTATAATGAGGGAGTTCAGCCTTTAAAGTTGCCTTACTAGTGAGTATAATGGCCATTAGTCTTTAGTGGATACATTTATGTTAAGTTTTTCTGGAACCAAAATCATTTTTTTGGGCATAGCTCTTTTCTGTCAATCTAATGAAGTAAAGATACTGTTGCCAGCACCTTTTTTTAACAAAAATCTTCCCATAAGATTGTATGTGTATTTAACGTATTTTATGCATGTTGTTTATCTGTAAGATTCCCTTATTTAGACACTAAAAAGGCCTGAGACTGCTGCTGGGTGCCACCATCTTGGTTAGGATTTTAGCAGCCCCAAAAGAACCAGAGCTGTCATTCAAATGACACGCCATAGTTTTCCCCTTCGTCTTCCTCCTACAGCTACAAAAAAGGTTGTGTAGGGAGCTGAAGTACAGGGGATCTGGACTTGCCTAGTCAGTAATTAGACAATCCCAGAAGAGGTGAGCACTATGATTTTGTAGGAGTAACGGGGCTGTGATAGAGAATTGACTGGAGTGGTAAAGTTCCCTACCTAGTTAAAAGGCAGATTGCAAGCGAAAAGAAAAATAATTGTCCATGTAAAGGAAAAACAAAAACACAGCAAATAAGCATTTAAAACACTTTTTCTATGCCTTTGCCTGCATTTTTGAAGTTGGTGACAGGGTTTCTTTCAAGTGAAACTGCAGCCCAAACTTTTTTTAAACTTCACCATTGGCAGCAATGGTGAAGGATTAGAACTTCTATAAGGTTTTATTGCTGCTGCCCTAATATGAACCTCTCTTCCTATCCCAATTTCACCTCTTTTCCTATCCCAATTTTTTATTTGTGCCATGTTGACACTGCAACACTGCCTCCATGTAGGTTGCAATGCATTGTGAAAAAATACAGACATGTTGCATTTTTCTGCAATGCACTGGAGCTTTTCTAATGTCAGCCCAGCTCTGCTGTGGTAGACAGATGTGAATAAAATGTCACTTTGACATTTAAATAATGTTTAAAAATAAAGAAAATGTAAACAGTGCCTTGCAACACCCGACCACCACCACCCTCTCCCTACCAATGCTGACACAGAATGGACACCAGCATGTGAACCTACCCATTGGCCCCCCCTGTAGGACAACATAGCACGATCAGTGACCTTAAGGTCACTGGGATCCTTAAATGGGGTCACCAATTATAGCAACAACTATCAACACAGGGGATTTTGCATTTCTTTGGGGAGATTTCACCTCACTCTCTGTCATGTCTCTGGAACAGAAAACAAAGACAAATCTCTCTGATAGACACACACAGCACTAGCAACCTCAAAGAGGTTCAAACCCTTCCCCACTCTGACCAAAGCTAACAGGAAAGCTTCAGCTGGAGTTCTATAATGTGAATGATGATTCAGGGAGTGTTTCTTTGCTTGGATTGTAAAATGTGGAGTGCTTGATAAGTTCATGGTGGCTATAATTATAAGATTGTTTGTTTTTTATGTCTGGGGCAATGATAATGATAGATTTATGAGGACATGGTGATGGTAATGTGAGATGATATTGGCTGAAGTTAGTTATCATTTCATTTTTGTAACTTCACAGCTTTTCTTCAGTACTATACCAGGGAATACAAGCTATGTCACATCACATATAGTGTAAACAAAATACTGGGTGGCATAACTGCTTTAAATCTGTCTTCAGTTAACCTTTTTCAGCTATGACCTAATTTCAAATTGTTCTTGAAGTCTCCAGATACAGTTCTTGTATAAACATATTCTGCAATGATAGATGAACTTTAAGTGGTAAACAGAACATGCTTAACCCTCAAGCAAATCGCTTAATAGACAGGAGAAATACATGTATTGGAGCTGTTTTACCAGCCAAATGATATGTATTACTGTCCATCCAGTCCTGAAATGTACACAGCACAGCCCTTAAAGTGAAGTCATACAGAAATAGGCACCAAACAAAATGGTGAAAGAGCCCAAAATACTTTTTATTCTTCGCCATTCAACTACATAAAAAAAACCCAGCCAACACTTTTCATGGGCAATACCACTACTTCAGCGCTTAGAAATGAGGACTTAAATTGACTCAAATAAACTATAACCAATGTGATCTTTATTTGGTCTGATTTACACTCTCCTTATGGACTGCTAATATACACTGGGATCAGCAGCAGTTCACAGCTCCTCTTAAACATTCATCTCTGTAGTAAACAGATCATCTCTGTCTGGCAGGGCATTAGACCTAGGGGTCTATTCACTAAGCTGCCGTAGGCAGCCGAGTGAATGACCAACCTGAAGTGAAGTGAGCCGAACACTGTTCGGCTATTCACTTCAGGCTGGTACGGCTCATTTCAGACTCATATGCGTTCGGCTCGACTGAGCCGCTCAGCCACATTCGGGAGCTGTACGGGCTATAGTGAATAGCCCGTACAGCACCCCTTCGGTTCTACTGAACCGAAGGGGTCCTGGGGCCGAAGCTAGCCGAAGGATCGGCCGAAGCTACGGCTAGATCCTTCGGCAGCTTCGTGAATAGACCCCCTAATTTTTCTCTGCTGCAATTTCATTTTCATTTACAGGTCTCTCACCCATTACCAGTGAAAGAAGGAGCAGTCCACTGATAAGCTCATTTCTCCGTCACTCTTCTCTCTCCACTTTTTCCTCCTATTAGAAGTATCCTTGCACTAAAACAATACGATTGGCTCCTGGTGCTGCTCCTCCTCCCCTTTCTCTGAGTTCTGCTATAAGGGAGTCTATACAGTAAGTGGCTAATACAAAGTCAAATTCAACTACTTACAGAGTTTGCATTTAAAAAAATATATGGAGTGATGTACAGTATAAATGATAACAGGACTGTGCTTGTTATATATGACTGGAGTACAGCTTTAATATGTGAACTAACTGAACACATGTAAACTTGCTACAATAATTGTATTGAAACATTAATTAATTGTATAAATGAATGTGAGCTGGTAGCAACACATTCTTGCTGCTTTAAGTTCATTTATGTAAAAAAAATACAAATAAATATAATAAATAAATATGTAAAAAAAAGCCTGCAGTCCATTTATACATTGACTACTAAGTCAATATGACCAGGCTAGTCCACAAAGACCGGAGTTTCAAGTTTGTAATCCATCAAAAATCCCTAGCATGCTAGAGTTGTTGCCATGGTTTGTGTTAAATTTATATCCACATGTATCATCTTTTCATATAGTTCAATTGTCTTTGTGTGCATAAAGAAACAAGCATAAGGTGCTGTGATGAAACATTCAAAGCTCAACATACATGGGTATCTGCTTTTTTTCTCTGTTGTTCCCAAACATACAGGGGTTGATTTACTAACCTTATAAACACACCACGAACATGTATACACCTCTGTAGTGTGTTCCCTCCCAGCATGATCTATGGGTGGAATCTAAACACCTTTGTAGTGTGTACACACCCAGCAGGTGTGTTGTGCAAAGCCCTGCCCTGAATTGCAAGGTGATGTTGTGTAAATTAGCTCTACGTTGTGTTGCTTGCGTTGATGAATGCAGGAATGTAAATGCATGAGCTAACCATTTTTGTCTAAACTGTGAAGCAGCATTATATATGCATCATGTGCATGATTTTTCCATATATGGCATTAGTGGAAATATGCTTATAGAGACTTTTTGGTTGATAAATACGCTTTGCTGTGTAAAAATCACACGCACCTGGTGCGTGCGTGTGTTTAGGTTAGTAAATCACCCCCACAATGTTCAAAGGTGAACCTTCATTGCACTTCAGCAGATACTATGTGCATCCTGAGGCGCTTCCAAAGCAAATGCCCATACTACACTAGAGTTTCATGTGTTGTATAAGGAATACAGATCTTCAGTATATAAGTATGTACAATGGATAGACTTCACCCATTTGTGATTATATGTGTCACCCAGAATGCTTGCCAGTTTCATTCAGCACACCAGGTAACTATGCAATCACTGTAGAGGTCTGTGTCATGTAGATCTTGGTCTGATCAGGTCCATAAAGCAGGCTGGACGCCTTCAAAGAAAGCCAATGCAATTCATCCACAGAGGACTTTTTCACAGCATGTGCGGCATCTGGTATTCCGAACAAACACTTCCTCAATTTATCTGCCAGAGGGCTTCCGGGTTGGGAACAAGAAAAGGGTCTCTAATATTAACCCATTGAAGCTCCAGCTTTTAACATTATGAGGGTTATTCACTACAGAGCTGAAGAATCCAGCCATAGCTTTGGCTGATCCTTCGGCTTGCTACGACCGCCTGAGCCATTCGGTTCAGTCAGTATAGCAGCCAAGTGGCTCAGCCGTAGTGACAGGCGAAGCGTGGACAAAGGTTGGACAAAGCTGACTGATCTCCACGCAAATGACAGCTGGGTGGAGCATGCTGTGACATCACAGCCAACTCTGCCCAGTTGTTATTTATTGCCCGAGACCTGCTAGAAGACTCTGGCAGGTGCCGGCCAATAGGAAACAGTTGGGTGGAGCTAGTGGTGATGTCACCGCTAGCTCTGCCCAATTGTTTATATTTTGCCGGCATCTGTCAGATTCGATATTATGCGGTGGGAGTTTGCCGCATGCGTCTTTTTTTTTCTTCTTTAAAATATATTTATTATTTTCTTAATTTTTTAAAATTTTCCTATTTTTTACATTTTTACAAATAATTTGTCAACATTTTTGTTTTTCATTCATTTACTTTTTTTCTATTCTGCTCGCTACCTCAGTGGTAGCAAGCAGAATAGTCGGGCGGAATGGTGCTCGGCGACATTCAGCTATTCACTCACTGCCGTTTGGCCTATATGAGAATAGGGGTGAACGGCTCCGAATGAGCTGCCAGAGCTTTAGCTCAGCCGATCCAGATGAATAGCCCCCTATATGTTAGGGAACAACAGAGAAAAAAAGCGGATACCCATGTATGTTGAGCTTTGAATGTTTCATCACAGCATCTTATGCTTTTTTCTTCACACACACAAAGACAATTAAACTATATGCTGATGATGGATATACATTCTACACAAACCATGGTAAAAACTCTTGTACACTTGTGATTTTTGATACAGCTGACTACAAGCTTGAAACTCCGGTGTTTGTGGACTAGCCTGGTCATATTGACTAAGTAGCAGTCATTTAACATATCATCTGTATATGTATAAGTCTGCAGGCTTCATAACCCTATTTACATATTTATGTATTATATTTATTTGTATTTTTGATATCTATTGTTGGTGGAGTTAGTGTTTATAGAAACAAATCGTTTGATGAAATCTGTCCAATCACGATTATTAGTTCTTTTTCAGGGGATTTTTTTTTAGTGCAGTATTGATTATACAGCACAACCATGATTATTGAATATTTGGATATCGTGAGTGATACATATTAGGAGTTTTCTCTTTTCCCCGCTTGATGTAATTACATTTTAGGATCATTTACCAGCCCATTTTAGTGTGTATAGGGGCATTCCATTTCCTATTAGCACCAAAAAAAGTTCTTAAGGGGATGCAGATGCAAGTATGTGCACATGCAAGCAAACATTATAGGAAACATATGCAAACTCTTCATTTATTGGGTTCCTACAGCCTTTTTTAAATAGGGAATACAAATAAAAAATACCATAACTGAATTTAATCAGTTTAAATGTAAATTTACAGCATACTTAAAGTAGATGTAAACCCTAACTGAATATTTTGTTTGCTCCTGCACTGAGTAGGTGAGTGAGGAGCGCTGTGCGTAAATAGTAAGTCTTGGAATCTCCAGCTGGTTGAAGAACGATGATCACTTTATTTGTTTAATGGCTGCATGACATTTTCTTATAGTGACAACAGCGTATAATACTTGCATAATGCGTATTGAAATGACCACTTGTCTCAACTGGAAACCCATGTGAAAGGGTGACCATGCAGAAGCACTATTGGCTGATATGGTCAGTTCATTGTTTCCCTATAACATGAACTGCCTGAACAAGGACTTTTAAGGTTGGCTCATCAGGCATTATTTTAATAAAAACTGCAAATTTAAAAATATTTAAATTTACTCTCAAAGTTACATTACCATGTTAAAGTGTATGTGGAATTTTAGTGATTAGGTTTACATCTACTTTAAGCTGCATGATTAATTAGTTTTTTTTTAAACTGTATAACAAAAGTCACAGACAGAAAAGACATATAAGGTGTATTTCTCAATGATCTCCTTAAAATATATTGTTATATCACTTTTTACTGAAGAACTCCGACTTGGGCTAGTACAATTGTACCAACATGCCTACAGCTAGCTTTCTAATATATATTTATTTTTTCTAGGCTCATATAAAACTACAACAGTACCAGAATGCTATAACAGACTGTGAGTGGGCATTGAAGGTAAGAGACCAATTTTTATCTGTGACCTGTGACCTGTAGAAGGCATGGCCTATCAACAATGTTTCAGTGAATCTCATATGAATAATCTAAAGTGTTCTATGAACATGGCAATAAATGCATATATTTAGCAAGAGCCATGAAAGACACATTGTTGCACTCATCCACAACAATCCACACAAGATTGCACAACCATTCAGGACATTCTACTCCTCATTTTACAACATGCCACAAAACACACACTTGCAAATGAAGACTGTGCAACACTAATTTAAAACTAGCTCAAAGACCGCAACATGTCCTCCCTGAAGCTGGCTATGAACCAGTAAATGTCCGTACAAATATCAGAAATGTAGGGTAGTCTGAAACTTAGTTTGTTTTTAATATTTGATTTTGGAAATGAATGGAGTTTCTCGAATGAAAACCACATTGACTGTTAGAATTTAGATAATTTTAGAAATATTTTCCATCCTGCTCACAAATCGATTTGACCCCATTAGAAAATTGAACAAATGTTCCAAAGATTTTACTGGTGTATGGTCAGCTTAACTCCAATTCAAGCAGCAGATCTTGAAACACTGTTTGCAAATGATGAATTCCTGCATTGAGCATTGCCCCAAATGGAGCCTAGTAGCCCGATGGGATCATTGCCCAATATTACAAAAAGTTTGTGAATTCTCTGTTCCTACACTTCCTGACAGCATTAAAAGTATAGTCCAGGGAAAAGAACTGTTTTTTGGAGGCTCAGGTGACAATGATCCCAAAATCAGTAAATATTAAACACCTTGATCAAACTACCACCAAATATCGACACAAAGATCATCACAGAAATATTGTAGACATTCTGACTCTAATAAGCCCTGATCGATGCTAGCTTCACTTCTTGTAGGGAAGCTAGAAACAATAACATAAGGACACTTTCTACCATTGATTGTAGAGCTGTGGGGGCTTTTGAAAAAGTAGTCTGGGATTTCATGGCAACAACCCCAGAAAAAATAGGCCTTCTATTGCAAATGAGGACTTGGATCCTCAGTCTACATGTTAAACTGATGAACAGAGGTAAATGTATGGACTTCTCTTAGAATAATTTGTTATCACTAATGGGACAAGACAAGGCTGTCCTCAATTTCTCATCATATTATTCTCTTTATAAAATTGTTTATTAGGACAATAATTCCAAAGCCATTAGAGGAGTTTGTGGGACAGAGAATCGAGTTGCTGCCTTTGTGGATATCACAAAATTCTCAATTATAATCCCTCACCTTCTACAGAGATTTAAAGCATATGGATGCCTCTCCAATTTTTAATTTTATTTTTTCAAGTCTGAGGCTCTAATTATTGACACCCCCTTTTTGTCCCCAACAATGCTGTCCACTCTCAATTGGTCCTTTCTCTTTAGATATCCAACATTTAAGTAGCAATATCACAGCCAAACTAGCCGACTTATTAGCAACTAACTTTGTCATGCTACTGCATTGCATCACTCAAGAGCTGTAAAAACTAGAACTTACCATTCTTCTCATAGTTTGATAAGATGGCTGTAGTCAAAATAAGTGTAGTTTCCTGATTCTTGTATCTCATGCAAACAATCCCTATTTAAATAACCTCTATAATCCTGGAAACTGTTCAATCAACTATTAGCCAGTACATATGGCAGGGAAACCAGTACAGCACAGATTAATTTAATATATTACAGTATGCAGATGTTTGGACTAGTTAATTTTTCTTGATCTTTAGCAGCATAGGTAGACTTTTTCTTGCCCCACGGTTACAAACTGTGGTTTCTTTTTGGGTAGCTACTCTGTTCTTTGGACCTTGTCACTTGCTGAAAGACAAAAATGAAATGAATGATTGCTATTAAAGGAGAACTATGGGGTTAGGGCTTTTCCCCATAGTTCTCCTAAGGGTATGCTCGCGGTACACTGAGACGCAGCAGCTGAAACAGATCCCGACAATTATGTCTGGATCCAACCAGCTGCGTGAGTGACAGCTGGCTCTGCCTATCCAGAAGCAGAGCCAGCTGTACCTGCCTCCTCCCTCGTCCGTTCCGCCAGTCAGCGCTGGAGGATAGGACAGGGCAAGGGGGAATCCAGTCCCTCCCCTGTCACGGCTCTCTGCAGTGACATGATCGACAAGTGAGCGAACAATTTCATTGTCACAGGTCGGCTAGAACTATGAGGATGAGTGAAAATCACTCACCTCATAGTTCTCCTTTAAGGCTCATGTAGAGAAGCTATAATTAGAAAGTGTCATGTGACTTACCAACTGCACATTTAAAAATAAGTGGAATCACTCTACTGAATTCACCAATATTCATAACTGTAAGGCTTATGTTGCCCATTGATGGAAGTTCAGAGCATCCAATATGAATTGAGTCACTGTATAGGTCATGCAGTTGCTTTAAGAGGGGATTAGTACATTGGTTTCCCACTTTTCAGTCTAAGTAATGCGTGACTGGAAGGCTGATTATTTTTTTGTGGAGGAGGAAATGACGCAGGTAAGGAGATGCAGCCTGTTATTACATTTGTAAAGGACTCATTATTCCTTTTGTATTGTATGAGAGCTGTCACTGCATTAATATGTTGCCTTTATTGCTCAATCACTTTTTTTACTGTAAGTGTTCATGAAATATGTCTGTGACATTACACACACATGTAGAGTTGTTATCTTAAACATGTCACGTCTCCTGCTGACAGAAAGCTTTATATAGAATGATCTTTGTTAGTTAAAGTAGATTTAGATATTTTATATCTTGATGTTAAACTTGAAGGCATGTTGCCCTTAGAAACTTTTTTGTATTTCTTTAATATGTATTTTATTTTTTGATGCCTGTCAAGTGTAGTTGGGGCATATTGAAAAATACAGAGTGGACAGTAAATTAATTTCTTCAAAATAAACAAACAAAAAGGGATGCTCTACAGATCAAAGTTTGAATTATATATTATTTTGTGTGCCTTCTATTGTGTACAGCTGCAAATGCTCAATTGTATGTTGGTAGCTCAGCATGACAACTATTGTCCATATATTCTAAACTGGCTGTATATATTGAGAGCAGGCTATGGGATGTTGTTATATAGGTATATGTGTTACACATAATGGAAATACTTTAGTTGCCATTGCTCACCTCCTTCAGAAAAAAAAACAGTTGTTTGATTGTCATGTTAATTGTCTGCATCTAATACTTCCTAATAGACATGTAAGCCAACAAAAAAAATCTGTTTTTACATTTTTCTTTCTTTCGGGTTTTGGGTTTCAGGTCCTGATTCAGATCTTTCGGAATTTTGTTTTAGTTTCGGATGGGGTTTTCTGATTGGTCAGAAAACAGTCATGTGTCTGATTTTTGTTTCATTTTCAATGAAATTCTGATGATCTGAAGTTCTGTTAAAAGAACATTTGGATACATTTGCAGCCTCATTGGAATTTGGATGCATCTGAATGTACAAATTCACAACATTTCATCTGAATTTGCCTTTGGAACAAAATGAAATTGACATGTCTACTTTCTAAATCAATGACCAAGAGCAAGCATGTTGTAGATCAATGCTTGCCACTTTACATGGACTTTTCTTGTTGCATACTCTTGTTGCCTAACCCTAACAGACCACATAACTCTCATGATGGGTGTCTTGTCTTGAGTAATGATGGGTTTTTAAGACATATGGTTTGTTTGCATTGGCATGGTAAAAATCCCTCCTGATGTCTTAGGCTAGGTTCACACTGTTTTGCTGTGGTATTGTGCAAAAATGTGTATTATGCACATTGGTGTGCTGCGGTGCCATTCATTCTTAATGGCATTCCAATGCACCGGTGTTGTAGAGCACCGCAATGCACCACTGTGTGTTATGATGCTCTGTGTTAAAAAAAAATGGATGTACCTTTTTTTGATGCATTTTGGTGCATTAGCTTATTCAAATGAATGGTTGCTTCAACCCCACACACATCAACTCCCATGCACTAATGCTCTGAAACCCGCTTAAATGTTAACTTGATTAACCACTACAGCAACATATTATTACAGCTATGAAAGGTCATAGGAAATAAAGATGCATTTTATAGTGCTGATCTTTTTTAATTTCCAAGGGTACCAAAGGTCAAAAAAATTACAACTGAAAACATTTTCAGAGCCTCTCCTTTCCAAAGAAAGCAAAATATATGCCTGCACCCCTTCTTCAAATCCTGCCACTTCCCATTGTTGCCTCTTCTAAGCTGCTATGTTACTATCTCTGCAGCTCTAACACCCAACCTGTGCTGTGTACGTCAGACTATGACTATGGAGACGAAGACTATGGAGAAAACTTCAACATAGTGTGACAGGGTACACGATTCTGTGTATGTCAGCGAGAGGTTGAAAAGGGCAGCTTTCCCTGGCTAGGAAAGGGTTAAGCCTGGCCAACAGGTAAACCTCCTCTCTCTCTATTAATTAGCCTGCACCTGATAGTGACTGGGAGGGAGTGAGAGCTCAGAGTGAGATCCAGGCTGCACTGGATGGACACAGACTGGAGAGTGTCTGCATATCTGGGGAATAAGGTCTGTCAGAACAATTGTTTGTATTGGACTGTGGTTTTTGTCCATTTATACTGGAAGCTGGAATAGCCGCTCCAGTAGGACGTAGTGAGGGACACTACTGTTTAGTTAGCCTCCTAAGGTGGAGTAGGCCTTTTTGTTTGTGTTACTTTTTCGTTGGATGCAATAAAGCTGCATTTATTGCCATTACTGTTTAAAGACCAGTGACTTTCCTACAATAGCAACATTTAACATCGGGGCTAATAGTGAGCATTATGTATGCCATTCTCCATCCCAGATAGCAAGCAATTGAGCTGCACATTTGAAAATGACTTGCTAAACTATTACAGACTTGCCAAGCTTCACAATTTTGTTGCATAATTACAGCAAGTCTGAATTGCAAGTCTCCAGACCAGCGAGCTTGCAGAGCTCTTGCTAAGACCCGCAGGACTCTTGCTGTAGACTAGCCAAGCAAATTTGCTACAAATTCAAAAAGTGTCAACTAGAACTTGTGCTGCAAGTGTTTTGCAAGTCTACAACTTGCCAGGAATGTGTGCAGCAAGTTAACAAAAATTACACTTTCACCCTGCCACAAGTTTGTAGCAAGTTATCCTTGTTATCTGGGATGCAGTAATAAAATATGGACATTACACGTGATGACAGAGTCTCTTTAAAGAAGTCCTGTCTTGAAAGCATATGGTTACTAACCTCCTTCTAAAAATTTAGCAATTAGAAAGGATATTTAACTTGAAAAATTTGAAAAAGCTTATAGAACCATCTTAAACTAAACTGGAGAACTGTTGAGGTCATGTTTTTTATTCCGTTAAATAAAAGTATTCTTCAAGAAAATATTCTAACAATGGACTCATATCTTTCATTAATCAATACAGATTAGGGAGAATTTTTCAAAATCGGAGAAAACAAGATCTGAAAAAGTTGACCATGGCAACCAATCAGCTTCTCTCTTCAGTTTGTTCAGTTAAGATTTGAAAATGAAAGATTGGTTGACATGCACAGCTGCTCCAGATTTTGTCTGCTCCAGCTTACTGCCATTATAACCAGCTGAAGAATAAATCTTTTTCAAATCTGCATCTATGCGGCGGTCCATCACATCTTTGAAGGCCACCGAGTTGTCGAGCGGCAGAGAAATGTGGCGAGCCAGGCATTGTAACGCTGCATCCACGATAGGGGGTGTGTCCCAGAGTGCTGCATCCACTGCATTGAGAGGGTAGAGCTTTAGGAAGCGATTCTGGAAGTTCAATTTCCGATCCGGGTGTTCCCAATCTTCTCGAATGAGATCCTTAAGCTCTGGCATAACCGGGAAGGTAGGGCCTTCTCGCTTTAGGCCCGGGAAATACTTAGGAGCCTGCTTTGTCCCAAAGCCAATGTAAATGTTAAAAAAGCCATTTTAACTACATTAACAGCTATCTTAAAAAAAATATTTTAAAATAATTTTTGTACACACTCTCCAGGCTCTGTAAATTCAGATAAACCTTATGTAATTTAAAATAGGTTAAGCATTGTGTCTAAGAGTTGATTATGAGCCAAAGCACCATCTATATTTGCTATTTGCAGTTATATATTTTGCTAATGTTTTAGCTGCCTAAATAGACAAATAGTGGAACTAAATATGCCAAGCATGGCCATATTAAAGGTACCTTCCCTAATTTTACAGATGTTTTGAGCTGCAATTACATTGATCATCTGCAGTGTCATGTTCTGTGGCAAATAAATGTTGCAACATCACCATCAAATACACAGGTTGCACTTAAAGTAGATGAAATCCAAGCACTAAAATCTTACATAATCTTTAATTTAAAAATTCATTTTTAATCTGCAAATTTCATTCAAATTATACCTGGTATCTTGTAAATAAAGTGTTTGTTCGGGCACTTGCTGGCATAGGGTAACAATACTCTGTTCCTGTCTCTCTATTCACTATAGCCCGTACAGCTCCCGAAGTTGGCCGAGCGGCTCAGTCAAGCCGAAGGCATATGCTTAGGCTCGACTGAGCCACGGTGAAAGCCGAAGCTGGCCGAATGTCCGGCCATTGGCCGACAGACTGCTTCTGACAGCTGGGTGGAGCCAGCCATCATCTCACGGCTGGCTACGGCCACTTTCAGGGAGATCAGCGTCCCTGGTTACGAGCTAACCAGGGACGCTGTCATTACACACTGAGAGCGGCCTCTCTGTGTTCTCAGTGTGTAATGACAGATGGCGTTCCTGGTTACCTGGTAACCAGAAACGCCATCTGTCATTACTCTCCCAGACGCTCTGGGAGTCTAATAGGCTCTTGGCCGCCCGGGAGAGAAACACTTTCTCCCAGAAAGGTTCACTCTGCTTGATCGAGCAGAGTAAACCTTTCCCAGCTCGGGTTTTTTCTTCTTCTGGCATCGGAGCTGTTGGCTGCCGTCAGAATAAAAAAAAATAACCATAGGAATGGATAGCTAGATTCCTATTGGCTAGTTCAATTTGCAATAGCCAATAGCAAACTAGCTATTGCACCCGCACACTGCCGCTGTCAATCAGCAGTGGGGGCCTACAGTTCTCCATCAGGTCCCCCTCTGGTGATTGACAGCAGCAGAGGGCGGGTACAATAGCTAGTTTGCTATTGACTATTGCAAAGGGAAATAGCCAATATGAATCTAGCTATGCATTCCTACAAGTACTGATACGTGCCCAACTACTGACAGATACAAGTACTGATACATTTTTGTCTAGTGTCATGTGACAGTTTTTCTAAAACAATGCAGACTAATGATTTCAGGACAGTGGTGGAGCTCCAGAGCTAGGTCCCAGCTGGAACCGCTGCAACCCTGGTAGTTGTTGTGAAAATGCTAAGTATCGGCACTGCTATATGAACATCCCTAATATGTTACATAGGACAAGTGAAAATATTGTTTGTTATATTTATATTTCAGTGTGATGGAAAGTGCCTGAAGGCCTACGTCCACATGGCTAAAGCCTTTCTTGGACTTAAAAAGTTTGAGGAGGTAAGTCCTACTGAAACCAAGCTGTTTAAAGTGTAATTGTCAGAAAAACATCTAAACTTGTGACATGTTAAAATTCTAACTCCCCCACTCAGTATAATATATATACAGTGTATGTATATATATATATATGTAGTTAAAACTCGAATAATTTGAATATCGTGCATCGTCCACTCTAATCAGCTAATTAAGCCATAACACCTGCAAAGGGTTCCTGAGCCTTTAAATGGTCTCTCAGTCTGGTTCAGTAGGAATCACAATCATGGGAAAGACTGCTGACCTGACAGTTGTGCATCATTGACACCCTCCATAAGGAGGGAAAGTTGCATTAGTGAAATAAATGAACTTTTGCACGATATTCTAATTATTCGAGTTTCACCTGTATATGTAATCTTTCTTTCCTGACTAAAATTCTTCTTTAAAAGAAAAATGACCTACATTTCTTTGTGTTTTCAATTTTCAGTAAGTCACCTCTAATTACTATTGAAGGGAAATGTATTCATCTGTACATAAGTGATTAATATGATTCAGAATTGCTATATATTATTCTTGGGAGCTTAAATCAAGCCCAATTATGTACAACAATATCAAAGTAAAACTTTAATAACAAATTATTGCTACAGAACACTTGGTTGTCATTACAAGGCAATGCATATTTAATGAAGCATCTCTAACTTTGTAATCACCGTTCTTTTTAATTTGAGTGGAGAAATAAGAATTTAAAAAAATGAACTTTTGATTAAAACCTCCTACATATGGTAGTTCCAAAGAGAAGGTGCTAAATGCACTCAAAGTACTAAATTAAATCTTAAAACTCTCATTATTTAAAGCTTTTTAAAAAATGGTTTATTGTTTTAAAAAAGAAACTTTTTTATTGTTTAATTATTGTAAGTTTTTAAACATTGCTTATCTTTTTTACTTCTTTGAAGAAATATATTTTTTAAAAGATTAAAGTTTATTAGAAGTTTAATACATATATAAAAAAATAATAAGACGATACAGGAAAACAAAGTACTCTTTGGTCAGCATTTGCACAGTGCAAAAATACCCATAATGCATCTAGAGCAATGGAAAAGGTAAGAAAGAAAGCAAAGGAGGCACACATTTTAACTGCTACAGATAGTTAGGTTGACAGCAATAAGCGGAACTTGTCGGTTGTGCAGAAGTGCAGCCATACACTCCACAATTCATAAAATTGGGGATGGCGATCGTGAATGCTAGCTGTGAGTTTTTTCATCCGACAAAGGAAGTACATCTCTTCAGCCTATTCCTTCATGGTCGGGAGGACCAAGGACTTCCGATGTCTCGGTATGACCGTCCTAGCTTTCACAAGGAAAAAGCGGAGTGATCCCTTTTTAGAGGAAGCAATGCATCCTGGTATCATGGAAAAGAAGGGCCAGCTGTGGGGTTCGAATAGTCCTTGAACCATAAAGGGAGTCGTAAGTGTCCAAAACAGCGGACCAAAACTTTTATATGCCAGGGCCGGTCCACCAGATATGGAGCATCGTCCCAGGATGGGAGTGACAGCGCCAACAAGAGTCAGGGACCTGAGGGTAGATCTTATGAAGATGGGAGGGGCAGAGGTACCATCTGGAAAGGGTTTTGAAGTTGCATTCTTGAGCTCTACTGGCAATAGAGAGTTTATGAGTCAAGATAAAGGATTTAGATATATCAGATGTTGAGATAGAACATGACATCTGAAAAAAAAATATTTTTTAATACATGGTGCATCCATTATAATCAGTGCAAACATGCAGAGGATGCTGAATGTGTACTGACAACCTCCATTTTCACTTTATTGCTCCACTATGCTGTTATATCAGCTTTGTATGTATTGTCTAAATATGACTGTGCAGTTCAGTAGGCACTAGAGTAAGACATACTGCTCTCAGTATGTGAAAGATATGGTCAGACACACTCCCTCACCTTCTCTCCAATACAAGTCTGTGTAATGAAGCTTGTGTAGATGGTTGTAGCTGTTACCCAGCTCTGCAAGCATAGGCTACTGCATCTGTAAGATTCCAAGCATTTTGCTGGGTGCTGGGGTAATGCAATTCCAGTACACATGCACAGGAGTTACATCATCAAGGGTCCCCCACTGGCCAAAGGGAGAAGAAGCTTGGCGTGAAAAAACTCCAGGGAAACAGCAGTAGAGGAGTGGAGGCAGGGGGAATGGGCTTGCCTGCTCTGAATTGCTCAATTGTTTCTAGCTCATGACTAAATGTAATGAAGCTATTTGGTTATTATGATAGCTCGGCAGCTAGCATTATCAAAAGGATTGGTCAGCAATGCCAGCCTTCACATTTGTTTGGGTTTACTTTCAACCGTCTTGAGTTGTAATAAGCTTCTGAATTGTTTGTGTTGATCCAAAATTTTATGTATTGTTCTTTTATGTAAAAAGTTGTATTTTTTTAATGAAATCTTTATAAATCCGAACAACCAGACAGGTTTTGGCATGGTGGTCTATAAGTACCCAGAAAGCCCTCCACTGAAGTAATGAGAAACAAAGAAGAGTCTTCCTAAATCAGGAGGTATTTGCAGGTCTTACTTAATGAGAGATAAACAAATACCTTTTTTTTCTTTATTAAAGGTTAGTGGGTGGTGCCATGCAAATTATTCCTTTATGTCCATGTGGCCAACTGCACTTTGAGAATGGTTATAGTACAGATACAGCCTAATATTATCGAGCCACCTATTCCAAACTGTGTGTAGCCATTTCAGGCTAGTGTGTCATTTCAGTGCAGAAGTATGGCTTATGGACTGACACAAAGGAACAAACAGACACCTGAGGGAAGTAAGACCTGCAAATACCATCTTTTTTAAGAAGGCCCTACCTTGTTCCTTCACAAGTTAGTAAGTTTTAGAGGCAATAAAAAAAACACACAAATTTTGGCACACTAACTTTTGTTTTCCTTTTCCCTAGGCAAGAACATGGTATCAGAAGATCATGGATATTGACTCTAGCAAAATGAAACTTGTCAAAGGTATATAATAGTTGTCTTTAATACAAATAGGTAATTATCAGGATGCCACTGAAAGTATTAATGGGGCTTGAGCAAAACAAATGTTTTATTGTCTGCCCCTTATTATTCTCTTCACACAGATGCTGTTCTGCACAACATCACTACCCTTAATAGAAAGTAATATACTCTCTGATTTGGATAGCAACTCTACATGGATAGCAAGTGTAGGATAATCATATCACCGGGGGGAAGATATTATCACCCCATAACCCCTTCAGCAAAGGTGGGATTCACTGAAGGTCAAGCTTCTTTTTTTTTGAGGCCCACTGCACACTGAGCTTACTGAGGTCTATGTGAAGTGTAAATCATCTCTGTTCCAGAACATTCTGTATATACCCTGCTATCACTGTGCCACTGGGAATTAACTCTTCCCTCTCATCACATAACATATACAGCTTTGAAATGCTGCAGTGCCCTAGCGAAATATACAATGATTGATCAGAACTGGAATCTGGAGCAGTTGCCCATGACAATCAGCTTCTCTCTTTCATTTTCAAAGCTTAACTGAACAAACTGACAAGAGAAGTTAATTGGTTACCATAAGCAACTGCTCCAGATTTTATCTGCTCTAGATTTGATAAATGTCCCCCAATGTCTTTACAGCTTTCATATAAGCACAGACACACACACACACAAAGATACACAATTTAATCATGAACTTTAAGTATAAGTTAGTCAACCTAACAGTATGTATTTGGGTTGAGGAAGTACACACAGAAAACATACAGACTCTGTCTGGATACAGCTCTGGTGAGAATTGTTCCCACAACATGGGAAATGCAAGGCAACAGAGGTAAGCCAACAGGTTATATGTGTTTCACTAAATAAAATGGCCACAAATTGGCACACATTATTAAGTAGTAACTCTACAGAAGTAACAGTTATTAATGATCAAGTTCACATGATTGTCCAATGCTCTAATTATGTGCGATTGATTACTAAAGGATGCTGCTGCACATTTCTTGTGTAGTTTTCTCCATAGGGAGTCATTTGTTTCATCTGCTTAGTGATCAATTGCTATGCCTAGCAGTTAACTGTTAACGAGTGGTTACATTTCTCAGTATCAAGAGATTCAGATCATTAATTTTGCTCCAGCCTAACATCTAATTGTGCCAGTTGGCTGCTGTAGGGAATTAAGCAATGGAAAGGACCATGTGGTCTCCCATAATCATATATACAATTTATTTGCTTATACTTTTGCCTTATGCTACAATAACCTCTTTTTACTAAGCTAATAAGAATCATAACAGCCATGTGCTTAGTGATCCCTTGACTTCTATAAAACATGTATGAATCTTGCCTTGTCTTCATTATAAGGGCTAGTCCTGGGCATTTGTATGTGGCCAAGGTATATGTGCAGCTCATGCTGCAGGCATGTTGGCCATTGCAGTACGCAGATAGAGTTTTGTGAAAACAAATAAGGAACATACCTGCCTTTACCAAAGGAGAATCTTTAATAAAATCTGTAGGATGTAAATAGGAAAAGGTACGTTTTCTTTAGATGTTTCAGCTCAAGCAGTGCATTCCTGAGGTGGGTGTGTTAGTTATAGGAATTAATAAAAGTCGGTGTAAACATTGCAGTAAGCTTTGTTCTCTATTCTATTAGCACAGAGTACACTGGCATACTTTAGTGCAATTATAAACAGTCGCTGGTGTAAAGCCTAATGCATACTAGCTTGAAGACAAGCAGAAAATACAGAATTTTACTAAAATGGGAGAATCTATTAGACCATAACAGTACCAACATTTAGAGCAGCATGGGATATACACTACATTTACTGTTGATCTATACAAATGTGCAGCATTAATGTCTGAAAATGTCAGGTCATTAGTACTAGACATTTATATATAGCTGCATCTATGTCTAGTTCTATATAAATATCCATTTCGGGCAAGGTTTATGTTATTTAATGCACAGTGTACATGCAACATTGAAATCCTTAATTTATTCTGACATGATGTTGTTTCTTATGAGAAGCCTGAGAGATATCCATTCGTACCGCATGCTAAGCTAAGCCTGAGGCTGTTCCATACTGTCCACTCTTATGTGTGAGCCAGTAAAAGCTTGGTCAGTTAATATCCCAGGGAGGAAGAAATAAGGTCAGTTTCACAGTTATGAAAAATAGATATAGGTTGAAGCTTAATCTAATCTATGATTTTAAAATGTGTTTATATTAACTGTCTCACAGCCAGCAGTGCTCATTTTTGTAAAGGTCAACTGTCATTAAAAAGGGCAATGTAATGTTTATAGGTTGCTGTTATATTTCTATTTTATCATATAGTTTTGTTTAATTCCATCATGGATTGCAATTCTTTCTCAAAGGTTTCTCTTATTTGTACATGATTCCTTTATGGAATTTTGAGTATGTAATATAGGAAACAATATTTTTTTTCTTTGTATTCATATTTTCAAATGGCATTCAGCAGCCTACCTTTTTGGCTGCATAAAGGTGACAACAGCTTAATGACAACCTCATTTATCCACAGACAGAGTATATGCCAATTACTTTTTGTTCAGGTGACAATAGTTAATTATACAATATACTTGAAACCATATAAATCATGTGTATGTGTTAAGTACTTAAAACATTAGAGTCACTCCTGCAGGACTCCAAAAAGGTCCCCAGATACATTACTGCATAATAGCAAAATGGTAGCTGAAGAGTACAGCTACACAGGAGAGACACATACTTGCCAAGGGCAGCTAAGATTCTTTAATGTGCATGTACTAGATATGGGAAATAAAATGCACTGGCAAGAAGTTTATCAAATTTTAACTAAAATGAGAAGTGTGCTTGGAAGGGAAAGCTCACTAAAAACACATAGAACAAATTCCCATAACTCAGCTATGCTAGCCAATAAATAGACCTGGTTTTCATTTGGTTCTGCATATGGAGTACATCCAAACCACTGAACAGTGAATACCTATTTGCACCTTTCCCAAATCACTTTCCCAGCTCCATTCTGAAGCTAAAGAATACAAAGTAAAAAGCTGATGTACCGTATTTGTCGCCGTATAAGGTGACTTGGCGTATAAGACGACCCCCTACTTTTTCTTTTAAAATATAGGTTTTGGGCTATACTCGTCGTCTAAGACGAGTACAGTCCAAAGTAATGTTTAAATACACCCACTAACCTCCTTGGCGGTATTCCCGAGTGTGGCTCGGGGTTAATTTTCAGTACCATAAGCGGTGACCCCGAGCCACACTCGGGATTACAGCGTAGCATCTCTTACCTTGTCCACGATCTCCGCTGTGTCCTCCGTCTTCCGGGTTCCACCCCTTGTGAGCGTCCGCGTCGCAGGGAGCGGAACCGGCGGGAATTTTAAAAGTTAACGAAAAAAGAATAGAACAAAGAAGGAAAAATAAATAATCAGACCCCCAGGGAGGCTAATCTGTCAGCCCACTGGATGTGCGGTAATACTGTATGTACGTTAGCTTTGGCTACATACAGTACACCGCACTGAGCCAATCACGGCGAGCAATGTACATAACCTCTGCCAATCCAAGCAGGCTTTGTATTCATTAATGGAATACATCGCTCGCCGTGATTAGCTCAGCGCGGTATACTGTATTTAGCCGAAGCTACCGTACATACAGTATTATCTGCACATCCAGCGGGCTGACAAAGGGAGAGATGGGGCATGTCAGAGATGGGGCATGTCAGACCAGGTCGGTTGCTAAATGCACACTAAATATGGTATACGCCGGATTGTATACCTGGCGTATAAGACGACCCCCGATTTTCGCGGGATGTTTTTAAGTCTAAAAAGTCATCTTATACGCCGGCAAATACAGTAATTTTGTTGAATTGCCATATACCTGATCCAGTAAACAGAAAAGTTTAGGAGGTGGGAAAGTTAGGAGGTAAACGTCACAGCTGTGCAGAAGGAGCCTTGTCACCCTAGGACAGGAACAGCCTGTGGAATTATCTTGCTGGCAGTCAGAACTTATTTAACTGAAAAAGGAAATATAAAGAAAAACGTTATGGCGCTAAAGGGACGTGTGCAGAAACATGTTTGGCTTGAGTGTGTGAGTTTGGATTAAGAATTCCACGAGTGGTCCCAGGGATGTTGTATTAATAGATACTTTCCCTCTGACAGGGTACTTGAATGAGGTGGACTTCCAGGAGAGGAAAGACAAGGAAGAGCAGAATGCCTTACAGGAACTAGAGGCTGGGGCTGAAAATGCAAAATCTGTAATACAACTACTCCAAAGACTCTCTAAAGAAGATCAAATTCCACTCTATTACTCTGGAGGAATACAGCTTCTGGCTGATGTTGTGAAGGGCTGTAAGCTATTTCCACTATTTTATTCATTACTTAACTGAGTCTATTCTAGCTCAGGGCAAAGATTGTTTTTGCCACTTTATATGATGACTCTAGTCGATAACTAGCTTAGATTCCAGTTTAAATTATGAATTGCTTTGCCAACTGTATTTAGATTCTGGAATACTATTTTACCCTGCATTACAGTGACATTATTTTTAGTATTCCCTAGTTTAGTGTGACTTTCATTATAAAGCAATCATCACCTATGATCAAACAGATGCATAACATGAAAGCATTAACAACTGATACATTTCCAATTAAAATAACAGAATTACCTAAACAATGTACAGTTAATTCATTACAGTCAAAATGTAAAATTACATATAAAAGACACACATTTATGCTGTTCTGTATTCATTAATACATCATTACATTAAATCCTGTTTTCAGTGCAAACAGAGTAAGCGACTGAATTTGAAATGCATTAGCTGTACAGCAGAGCTCAGACTTGAGAAAGAAGCAGCTTAAAGATCCAAGCAGTTCATGTGCTGACAAGGAGCATGCTGATAGCAGGAGAAAGCAGAGTGACAGAGAGTGCTGTTTCACTGTCCAGTCACAGGTTGGGAGCAGGTCATTGACAGCCAAGGCTAAGTGAAAGTGTGTTAAATGATGATGGCTGTCATTCAATTCTGAAGAGTTATGACTAGCGGGGGGGGGGATAGATTTCTCTTTCAACATTTTTCCTTTTACTGAGTGCCTACTCCCAAGTATAGTATGCAACATAAAATGTAAAAAAAAAGGAACCACTACAAGGCAACACGCTATTACAGGGGAGCCCAGTGATGAATTTGAGTAGTTAAATATATGGATTTACCTATTTCACATATCACTAAAGAACACTGGATATATTGGACTCTTGAGCGCCACCTGCTGGCAAAGTCAGAGAACTGCACCCAGCCAGCAGCAGCTACGGAGTAGCCAAATTGAACTTGCAATCGCAATCTACCAGAAATATCTTTGCGATCGACTGGTAGATCGCGACCGACCTATTGGGCACCCCGCCACTAATAATTCAGCTTAACTGCATGGCCACCATTTATAGCATTATAATATGCATATAGCAAGTAGGGGTGTTTCTTTGCTGCTTTTTTAGATCCTGATCCATATTAGGAGCTTATTAGCTTATTTAACACTTGTAAATTTTAAAGGACAATAACCTTATGACTCAATGCAAAAACTGTTTCTAGTACTGAATTTTATCCCTTGCATGCCTTACTATAATATTTCATTAATTTACCTTTTTTTCTGTTTTTGCATACAGGTACAGCACAAACTCTATTCAGAACTAGTAATGGATTCAGTATCATTGGGGAAAACACAGTTATCAATAGGTAAGAGGTGCAGTGAGAATTCTGAGCAAGAGATAGCCCAACACATGCATTTCTAGTTTAAATAACTCCGCTCCACGCAAAATGTAGATGTGAAATATTCATTTTGAGTAGTCATTTTTTTGATTTGAAAATGATAGGTAAACCTTGTACATTCATAATATAGAGTCAATTTATGTTTTTCCATACACATACCTTGCTCAGAACAATTTAAAGGTGGATTATGTGAACTGGGCTGTTAATAGTAACTTAGGGGTTTATTCACAAAGCTGCTGAAGGCAGCTGAGTGAATAACCGAGCCGAACGTCGTTTGACTATTCACTTCGGCTCAGTATGGCTGATTTCAGGCATCGACTAAAATCAGCCGTACCTCATGCACACAAGTGCAGAAACAGTTGACTCAGCCGATCCAACATCTGGATCGGCTGAGCCAAAGATCCGGCAGTTCACTCTCTGCCGTTCCCCCCTATTCTCATAGGTGCAAAAGTGAACAGCCGAATGCCACCGAAATCATTTAAATAAATGTAACGAAATAAAAATGTAAAAAGTTAAGAAAATAATGCAATTTATTTTAAAGAAAACAAAATATAGCATGGGGTCCCCCTCCCACATCATACCAGACCCTTTTGGTCTGGTAGGAAAGTTAGGAGTGACCCCTATTTAAAAAAAAGAAAAGCTCTTAAGGTCTAGTAGGGAAGTTAGGAGGGACCCAAAAGTTAAAAATAAAAAAAGTGAAAGGGGTTCCCTCCCAAAGTAATACCAGGCTTTTAAGGTCTAGTAGCAATTTTTAAGCAGGGACCCCACCCCCACAAATGGGGAAAAAAACATGGGTTCCCCCTAAAATTCCCCACTAGATCCTTGATCCGAGCACAGGCCTGGCGGGGCAGGAAAGGGGGGGTGGGCGTACCAGGCCACATGCCCTCCGCACTGAGAGGGTGCTTTTCCAGGGTCGCCAGGGGTGTTAGTTGTGGGGGTGTGGGCAGAGGGGCTTATTCACTTCAAGATATGCCTATAATAAAGGAGCACCCAAATGCGGCCCCCCTTGTGAATGAGTAAAGGGTCACTAAAGGGTTAAATAAAAGTTAACAAAAAGTCCAGACTTTAATCAAAAATCCTTTAATTGAAATAAAAATGCAGCAAAGGATTTTTGACCTTTACTTAAAAAAAATGGATCCACCAACATAAAGGTCAATCATGATGTCCAGCATTGTCCATGACCACAACGACTTGGCGAAATAAAAAATAAAAATAATAACTAAATAATAATAATTTTAAAAAGATGCCTGCCGACCCGACCGCACACGACGAACTCCCGCAGAATGAAGAATCTGACAGATGCCGGCAAAATATAAACAATTGGGCGGAGCTAGTGGTGACATCACTGCTAGCTCTGCACAACTGTTTAGATTTGTCCGGCACCTGCCAGAGTCTTCCAGCAGGTCCCAGGCAAAGGAAAACAACTGGGCAGACTCCACACAGTTGTTTAATGACAGATCATTCATTACAGTACAAAAGCTGGGCAGAGCCAGCATGACATCACGACTGGCTCTGCCCAGCTGTTGTCCTTTGGGGGGAGAACGGTCGGTTTTGGCTGTCACTACACTGTTCGACTGTCACTACGGCTCAGCCGAGCCATTTGCCTGCCTTCGGCTGCTGTACAGGCTGTTGTGAGTAGCCCGTACAGCAGCACTTCGGTCCGACCGAAGCTATGGCTAGATCCTTTGGCAGGTAAGTGAATAACCCGCTTAGTATTTTTTACATTTAGTTATAATTTAGATTAAACAAAATATTTTGAATCACCAAAGAGAACGAGACACCACACCCCTCAATTTATTATTTCAACAACACAAACAAAGTATGGGGCTTTTAAGGTGCCTTTAACAGGAATCAAACAGAGTTACAATATAATAGGAATATTACATTTCTTTCAAAAAACATTTTTTTATTTTATAAAATGAGATATGTTACGACTGTCATAAATACCACTGAGGTTCAAACACATGCCAAAAATAGTTTGCTACATGGTGTTCTATATGAGTGTAGTACCTCCCTGGATCACACATACACATTTTGTACATAGATAATTCAATAAATATGTCAATCAATTGTTTTGTAAAAATTGTATATATCTTGTACATAATATCTTCAAATCATGTATCGATGTGCAGTGGATCCAACCTTCTATGCTTTTCGACAAGACTTCATCAGGAAGACCGGAGGCAGCCATTTTAGATAGCTTGGTGGTAGATAAGTCCACACACACAGGAAACATCCCTCATCATCCAAAAAAAAAATAGAGAGTGGAGTGCGCAAAGGGGTGACATGACAAGCGGTACTTGCTGACCATAAATATTGACGAGCACTCCCAGACCGCTTCTCCAATCGATCTGTCCATCTCTTCCTTTCCCTAACAAATCTCTGCCGCAATAGAACACGCCATCTAGGCGTGCCGTGTGATGTTTGCAGCTGGGGCGGGCCTGTGGTGTGTTAGCAATAGTTTAGTAATAGTTTAGTTTAGTTTTGTCTAGTTCCATTTTGTTAGGGATTGTATTCTTTACTTTTAGTTATGTCACTTATATGTGTCTTATTTTGATGATTGTGTTTTAGTGATTATTTTTCTTTAACTTTAGGAGCCTTACCACCAGACAAGCAGACCCCATAGATTCAGATCTTTGTATTTCAGTTCTCACATTATGGCAAGCAGTCTGCAATGGAAATGGTAATTCGATAACAATATATGGTGCTATTTCCTCACTAAGTTCAACTTTTCCTTAGAGACATTTTGTTCATTACTTCCTTATTAAGCTTACCATTTCTTATATGTTGCCTTTTTGTAGTAATGTGTGTAACTTTTCTTAAAAGCAGAAGATATACTGTATTTCAATAAATGCAAGCAGAATAACAAATCTAAACTTCCAATTACAATGGATATTGTATCATTTTTATCTTGTGGTTCCTAGAACAATGCTGCTATTAAAAAATATAACAGTTAAATGAACCTCTAGTAATTTACAAATTGTAAAAACAGATGTGTTTGAGTGTCTCTAAAATAAAACTGATTTCCTGATTCCAAAGAAATTACATTTTTTTTATTACTGAACATAACATTTAAAATAAAAAAACAGTATGCATTTCCTGTACATTTCTAGTGCAAATCTAAAGCCAAAACATTTTGCTTTTGGAAAGAGTTTAGGCTTTAGTTAAACTTTATTGGCTTGTGTACACTGGCCGTTGTTTGCATTCGAACTTGTATGAGTTGCATTTTACAGACTTGCTTCTCCCAGTTGTTGTATGGAAGAACTGCTTTTCTTCCCAAGCAAGTCAATGATAACATAAAAGCAGCTCAAATCAGCTGGAAGCAGCTTAGGCAGAAGCATTTAAAGTGCCTCAAATGACTGAATGCAGCTGAAAATATGCTGTATTCTTCTGTCACAAAACCCTTTCACTGGTTTTGGTGTATTTTTCAGACTGAATTTAAAGACAAGAATTCCCTAAAGTATTTTTTTTTTTTTTTACAGAAGAGAACCAGAACTTGTTTATCACCCAAAGTAATATACGCAAGCAGATCTTTACATTGCTGTCGTCAGAGATCCCTGATATTCAGAGAATGACACTAGCCCTTTTAAAGATGTATTCCTCAACAGCTGATGGAAGACTCCTACTGGTCAAACACTTAGACCCTTCTAAGTATGTTCTTTTATTTTAATCTCTAATAACATTTCTCACAGGATTCTTTAAGCAAAACTGTTTTTGTAATGGGGCATTTTTATTGGGGTTAACACAAAAAAAAGCAGTTTTGCTTTACTTTGATCATGGTTTTTGGGTGTCATTTATTAAATACTGAAGTTGAAATAATGAAGTTGTTTTTCTGGCAATATTCACTCAATATATCTGTGCTCCTAGTTTATTCCTACCCACACAAAATAAATGATCCTAATAAAGCAGCAGGTGTGTTGATGTATAAACTACACCGCACGTACGGAAAAAAAATCCACAATCATTGCGCTGTTTTTCAGCAATGTCTAAAGGCAATGTAGAAAAAAAAGGTTATAAGCCATCGAAAAGCATATTTCCAGGTTGTTGCCTTTTTTAGTTAAATGATAAAAATAGTGTTTTTTGGTAAATTTTCTTTATTTTAGTATTTTGAAAATGTATACATTTATATATACAGTATGTGTATTATATTTTTACATTCCTAAATTCTTAAAACCCTTCAACAAATTAATATTTCATACAGGGTGCTCTCATGCTTTAGTGTGTGCAGTGCATGCTTCCTAATAGGCTAATTAGAAATAGGCTTCCTAATTAGAGAGACTAGCCTAGCACTAGCTCTGTACTTTTTGCCTGCTCTTGTGGGAGTATAAAAGTGGCAACTTGCACACAAGAAGAAGAAGCTAGAGAGTCAATTTCCATTCCAAATCATTCAGCTGGCAATCTGCATTCGTTGCACAGTGGTAAACCCTCTATTTTAGATCATGGAGTGCCAGGCAAGACACTTACTGAGGTGAAGAGGTACATCCTATCTACACTAGCAAGGAAAACCTGTATAACATTAATAATGAAGTACTCCGGGCTCCCTCTGGTGTCTTCATCACAAACCCAGACATAGGGGTCTATTCCCTAAGCTGCCTGTAAGAGACTTACCCCATATCGTTGCGGGGCCGCGATCCGGGGCCGAGCACGCGCACAGCGTAACCTAGCTCCTCCCCCCAGCGTACACGCACAAGCCTCCTTAAGCCGCGACCAGACGAATCTTCGGCGTCCTACTGTTAGTGACAGTGAACGCTGAAGATTCACGTTCCTGCATCCGCAGACTGAACGGGGAACCTAACACCCTACCACTTGGCACCACTAGTACCCCACTGCTGAGGAAGGACTGAGAACCTACCTGTACTCGCCTCCAGCCTCTGAACCGCAAGTACCCTGGTTGACAGTGGCACAGCTCTGCCTCTATGCTGCATGTGATACAGCCTCTCATGTAACCAGCCTATTGAAGCCTCTCTTAAACTGCCATTACCTATGGTTAAATGACTATTCACCTCTATGCAGATTGTCAGGGGATTGCCTTGCTTATTGAAGGAATTGTTGTAGTCAGCTAAGTGTTATACGTTGTAACCACTACCACACAATTGATTCACTTGAACTGTAAATACTTACCTGATTCTTCTCCAACTAAGTGGTGCTACATTAGGGCAGATTGCACTAGATTATACTCTGATTTTCTAATTACGATTGCATACTCGTAATCCAAAAACAACGGTTACATGATGTTACCGGTCTCATTCAAATCTCTAAGTTGCTGAGAGAGTATGATAGAGACCGCTCGCTGACAATACCGTTTCCTACAGTCACTCCGCAGCTGTGATCCAAGGCTTGCCCTGCAGGGATATTACACTGCCAAAGGATCTAGCCATAGCTTCGGCTGATCCTGGGGCCGAAGCTCAGTATAGCCTGTACAGCTCCCGAAGTCGGCCGAGTGACTCAGACGAGCCGAAGGCATATGCCTCGGCTCGACTGAGCCGAGGTGAAAGCCGAAACTGGCCGGCCGACAGCCTGCTTCTGACAGCTGGGCCCAGCCAGCCGTCCCTAGTTACCAGCTAACCAGGGGCGCTGTCATTACACACTGAGAGCGGCCTCTCCGTGTTCTCAGTGTGTAATGACAGATGGCGTTCCTGGTTACCTGGTAACCAGGAACGCCATCTGTCATTCCTCCTCCGGACGCTCTAGGAGTCTAATAGGCTCCCGGCCACCTGGGAGAGAAACACTATCTCCCAGAAAGGTTCACTCTGCTCGATAGGAGTGCATAGCTAGATTCTTATTGGCTATTTCAATTTGCAATAGCCAATAGCAGAAGCCACACAAACCCACCCGATGTACGGCTGATTTCAGCCAATATACGGCTGGAATCAGCCGTACCAGCCTGAAGTGAATAGCTGAACAGTGTTCGGCTCACTTCTCTTGGGGTCGGTTAGTCACTCGGCTGCCTACGGCAGCTTAGTGAATAGACCGCATAGTTCCAGAGCAATTGCTTTTTGGCAAGTGGTGGGGTCTAACGATTGCCTGAACTATCCTTAACAAAGGGCAGGCATCCCAGTGACATCTCTTGTTCAGGTACCAGCAGTTGGACATAACCTGTAGTTTTGATAGGTAAGTATTACACAGGTTTTATTGTTTTGTATGTTATAGAACAGTGGGAGGGAGCACGTAAAATATATTTGTGTTAGACTTCACATTTGCTTTAAAGATCTTTGATACAAACAAAAAGAGTACAACAACTAAAAAAAGTACATGTAATTAGAAGCCTTTTGTTCTTCCTAATGCACGTGGCTGGATCTTCACATGATCATTTTTCAGTGTGGTCTTTTAAAGCATTTTCAGAACAGTGACAAATTGACCCTTTCATCCAAAATATATCATGCTGTGCTGCTAAAGTACCCAGATATTTTCTTCTCTGCTTCACATTCATTATTCATTAAAAGCTGGGAGCAGACAAATTCTATGGCAAGCTTATCTCCAACTATTTTTCAAGACTATTTTAAATGATTGCTGTTGATCCACAAAAGAAGCTACCAGCAGTGATGTACTGTAATTTGCTGTTGCGAGGGCAGCAATGCATACCTGTATGTATTCTAACAGGATACATATTCTTTTCTTATATTGCAATTGGAAGAACATCAAAAATGGGTTGTTTATGAATCAGAAGCATTTTAAAACTGATAACAAAAGCTCCCTGCTGAGCCAGTAGGCTTGGGTTATATTTGTTCCTTTGTAAACTGAAATGATGCAGACCACAGCTAGGCATAAAAGATAAAACTGATTCTAATGTAAATTAGTTACTGAGAGATATGAACAACAAGTTACAAGAAGACTCAAAATTAGTCCTCTACCCATACATTTCCAGCAAATCAAAGAAAACGCATTGGTATCATTAACTCTACAGAACATCACAGTCATGCATCATCAAGCATGCAATACACATTCGATTGCAAACATTGTTTATAAAATATGTGTACATTTACACAGTTATAATTCAAAAATCACAAACGTAGACCTCTCTTAATGGCCCCATGGAATATTTTCTCTAATTGTGCTTGTTTCTTTTTTTTTTAGTTTTGCTTAGAAATATTAGTGATATCATTCAATGCTATCAATGCTATCATCTTTAAAGTGAAGCTCCAACTTTTTTTAACTCCTGAAAAAACAGAAATATATGTTTTTATTATTTGAGGTTAGCGTGAGGGGTGGTTGTCAGATTTGTATTGCTAAAGAAAAATATAAACAAGAGACACTCACACAGCATATCAGAACATCTTAATCTTTAATCATAGATAGTAAAATAATACAAAATTAAAGATAGAATGAAAAACAAACCAAACAGGAAATATTCAATTGAGCCAGGAGGGCAAGCTGACAGCCAACTATATACAGCAAAAAACAATTACTTAATAAACATAAAATGTGAGTTTTTACAATAGATGCTTATCCTGCATCTGTATCTCTCCCTTGATGTGGCCAATAGCAGGTGGAGTAACTGGCAATGACAAGTCCATAATGGAAATACTGCAACTAAGCAGACAATCACTCCTCATTCAGGTCACACATGTTTTTGCATTTCTCGGCATCCAAACAATATAGGAGTACACTGCATCTATGTTCTCCACTGGACTTATATTTTTATTTAACCAAATCTTCTAGTTTATCCTTTTTCTATTGAATTTTAATGTATATAGGTTTTTGTTATATACATTTGTAGAGGGACTGGTTTTAGCATGTTCTCACTGCTGTCTGTGTTCCTGTTTAGGGATAGTGCCCTTTCACTTCCTGTTAATATTCATTAATAGGACAGAAAGGGGTTTATTTATTAAAGGCAAATAGGCTGTTCACTTTGCAGAGGAATTTGCATTTTGCAGGGGAAGTTTCCCCTTAGCTTGCTGAAACTTCACTTTGCAAAAAATACCCAATCATGTGCAAGATAAAATTTAAAAAAAAATATTTTTGGTTTCACATAATAGGGTGATGGAAGTCAGCAGAGCTTCAGCTCATTCACTAAACTTCCCCTGCAAATTTCCTTGCAAAGTGAACAGCCTATTGGCATTTAGTAAATTAACCTAAAAGTGTGAATAATGCCCCATGTTGACTGTTGTGATTGTTATCAATTTTGTTTTTATTTAGGTTTTAACATAGATACAGGTGTATGAAACAAAAATAAAGTAATGTAATTAAATTAAACAATAGTATAATCCAAAGAAAGAGGGGAAGGAGAGAAAAAAAAAGAAGGGGAAATCTTATCTCGTACTCATACTCGTACTCACGGGAAATGAAGAACATCAAGAAGCGTGGCATCGCTCCTAGTTCTCTTGAGTATTTGCCAGGGGGACCACACCTTATCAAATTCGGGAATAGTATTATGCAATCGAGCCGTTAGATATTCCAAATTATGAATATCATGAATCCTTCGCAATAATTTTTCATAAGATGGAGGTATAGGTTGTCGCCATTTTAAGGCTATAAGGCATCTTGCTGCAGTGAGGACATGGTTCATGAATTTGGTAGTAAATTTCAAAAAATGTGGAATAGGAAGGCCTAGAAGCAAATATACGGGGTCGTCTGGTATAGTCTTATCAATTAATCTTTGGAGCATAATCATTATAGACTTCCAGAAGGGACGTATCTTGGGACATTCCCAAAATATGTGGAGTAAGCTGCCCTTTAGTGTCATACATCGCCAACATGCTGGTGATAGCAAGGGATTCATATGATGTAGCAAATCTGGGGTACGGTACCAATGGTATATAATTTTGTACTGATTTTCCTGGTATAAAGTACAGATGGAGGTCTTACTGGCGTTAGTCCAGATATCCTCCCATTCCTCCATGTCCAGTGTCCGGCCTAAAGCCCTCTCCCATCTACACATATTGTTATGCTTCGGGAAAGGAACAACACTAATAAAGTTAAGTAATTTATAAATGTCTGTTGTCAAGTGTTTACGAGTGGGACCTTCTAAGCAAAGTTTTTCAAATAGTGTTAATGGTGAAAAAATAAGTGAAGAGGAAACTGTGTATGCGAAATGTTTAATCTGGAGAGATGTAAAGAGGGATCTATTTGGTAAATTAAACTGAGTTTGTAAAATCGGAAATGGCAGTAGGGTCCTATCTACTTTGTCTATTATGTCTTTAAAGCGTAGAAGAGATTGATCTGACCAAGGACAAGCAATATGTTGATTGAGTGTAGCCGGAAGAAGGGGCGTATATAAAAATGATCTAATTGGTGTAGTGGTTGAACTAAGATTAAATTTAAAGCCTACAGAGTGCCAGATATCTTTAGAATGTTGCATGGTAAATAAAAGTGGGGGAACATGTGAAGGCTGGAGATCGGGCCATAGAAGAGAATTTAAATGTAGTGGTGAAATCCAGAGACTTTCTATTTCTGCCCATCTACTGGGCGGATTTAAAGATGACCAGGAAGCCAAGTGGCGTAGGTGAACAGCTAAATAATATTTGTGTATATCCGGAAACGCCAGTCCGCCCTGCAATCTAGAAGCTATTAACACTGTCCTAGCGACCCTTTGAGAAGCATTATCCCATGTAAATTGAAGCAATAGACGTTGTATTATTTTAAGGTCCTGTATAGGGATTTTAATAGGTAATGTCCCAAAATGGTAGAGCAATTTTGGCAAAATCGTCATTTTAATTGATGTCATTTTACCAATCCAGGATAACCGGTGTGATCTCCATCTCAGAAGAAGATCTCTAATTTACCGGTATAAGGGAACATAATTGGTCTTATATAGGGAGGTCGTCTGGGGGGTAGGATAGATACCCAAGTATTTTAGTTCATCTATTTTCCAGTTGTATTCAAAGGAAGACTGAAGAGATAACAGTACTTCCTGGGGGATTTGGATTGGCATTGCTTCTGATTTAGTTAAGTTGAGTTTGTACCCTGATATAGAAGAATAACTAGTCAGTTCCCTATGTAAATTTGGTAGTGAAATAAATGGTTTAGTCAAAGTCAGTAAAATATCGTCTGCAAAAAGTGAGAGTTTAAAAGCACGTCCTTTAACCTGTACGCCAGAAATGTCTGTGGAGTTCCTAATATAGTTTGCTAATGGCTCAATACAAAGGGTAAATAACAAAGGGGATAGAGGGCAACCCTGTCGGGTACCGTTACGTATAGGGAAGAAAGAAGATAATGAAAAAGGAAGTTTGATAGCTGCGGAAGGGGTGGAATAGAGGTTCGTAATGGCATCCAGGAATGGTACCCGTATCCCTATGTATTCTAAAGTGGAGAATAGAAATGGCCAACTAAGGCGATCGAATGCCTTTTCAGCATCAAGGTCAAAATCACAGATTCCGTATCTGAAAGATTTAGAATTTCTATGAGGTCTATCGTACGTCTTGTATTGTCTCCCGCTTGTCTGCCTGAGACAAAGCCGACTTGGTCTATATGTATCAGGGAAGGAAGAAGGGGACTCAATCTTAATGCCAACAATTTAGAAAATATGTTTAGGTCCGAATTCAACAGAGCAATTGGTCTGTAGTTGGAGCAATCCAGGTGATCTTTAGGAGGTTTGGGAATTATTGTGATGTAAGAGGCAAGCATAGAAGTGGGGATAGGGGAGGCTTCCAGAAAGCCATTATATAATGTTAATAAGTAAGGAGTAAGAATGGGGGTAAATATCTTGTAGTACAAATAAGAAAAACCGTCTGGGCCTGGGGCCTTGCCATTAGGTAGGCCTTTGATTACTAAGTTTAACTCTTCAGATGTAATAGGGCGATTAAGCTGTTGTGATTGGAACAGAAGGTGAATGGAAATCTTCCTGGTACCAGTGAAGATCACAGCTGTCAAATTTGAGAAGAATCTCTCCAGTAGAGAAAAAGGCAGTTGTAAAAACTTGGCAGAGGATTTAAAGGAACCCAAGGTACTCAAGGAACTCAACAAGGAGATAACGAGACCATTGTTCCTCATTTTTAAGGAATCCGTAATGGCTGGTAGAGTGCCAAGTGACTGGCGAAGTGCAAATGTGGTACCTATATTCAAAAAAGGGTCACAATGCCAACCGGGAAACTATAGACCAGTTAGTCTGACATGCATAGTATGTAAACTGTTAGAGGGAATTATTAAGGACTACTTAGTGTAATTCGTCCAGGATCATGGCACAATAACTGATAACCAGCATGGATTTCGGAAGGATCGTTCTTGCCAGACCAACCTGCTAACCTTTTACGAAGAGGTAAGTAGAGATCTGGATGGAGGGAGGATGGTGGACGTAGTATATCTGGACTTTTCCAAAGCATTTGATAGGGTGTCACATAAACGCTTGTTATACATGCTAAGGGCTATAGGCATAGATGAATTAGTGTGCACGTGGATGGAAAACAGGCTAAAGGAACGCGTACAAAGAGTATCGATAAATGGCACCTTTTCAGACTGGGCTGAAGTCATGAGTGGCATACCCCAGGGTTCTGTGCTGGGCCCCATGCTTTTTAACCTGTTTATTAATTATATCGGTGAAGGAGTGAGTAGCCATGTCTCAGTGTTTGCTGATTTAACGAAAATTGGGAGGGTAGTAGACACAGATTTAGACATTGTAACATTACAGGAGGACCTGGATAAACTCTGGGAATGGGCAACTGTATGGCAGATGAAGTTCAATGTCGATAAATGCAAGGTAATGCACTTTGGAGTTAAACATAGGGAAATGGGCTATATACTTATGGGTATGCCACTAGGGAAGTCGGAAACGGAGATGGATTTGGGGGTCATTATAGACCGCAGATTGAAGAACAGCTCACAGTGCCAGACTGCTGTAAACAAAGCAAGCAGAGTCCTGTCTTGCATTAAGAAGGGAATGTATTGCAGGGACAAGTCTATAATTTTGCCACTTTACAGATCACTGGTTCAGCCACATCTGGAGTATGTCCAGTTTTGGTCAGCAATACTAAGAAAAGATGCCCTTGAGCTGGAAAAAGTCCAGCAGAGGTCAACCAAACTCCTGACCTGAACTATGAAACCAGGTTGTTAAAATTAAATATGTTCTCTTTGGAGGTTAGGAGATTAAGAGGGGCATGATTTTCTTTGTATAAACTGTTCAAGGGTGACAGCAACATTATTAACAAACTGTTTACGGTTAGCTCCATAACAAAGACCAGAGTGCACCACTACAAATTGGTAGAAACACATTTCTACACACGGGGCGCAAGGGGTTATTCACAGTTAGAGTGGTTAGGGTCTGGAACTCTCTGCTGCAGGAAGTGATTTCAGCTAAGAGTGTGGAATCCTTCAAGAAACTCCTGGACGAGTTCCTTGGAGACCATAACATAAAGGGATACAAGTACAATTAATAGCAAAATCAAACATGGACTCATATACACGCACACACCTGCTCAAACATAAATGCATACACGCAATAGGTTGGACTTGATGGACTTATGTCTTTATTCAACCTCAAATACTATGTAACTATGTAAAGGAGAACTATGGGGTCAGGGCTTTTCCCCCATAGTTCTCCAAAGGGTAACGGGAGGACACAAACTCGCATCCTCCTTACCTTAAGCTCAGTATACCATGAGCTACAGCTCGCGGTATACTGAGACACCGCAACCCAGACAGATCTCGACATTACTGTCAAGATCCACCCAGCTGCGGGATTGACAGCTGGCTCTGCCTATCCAGAGGCAGAGCCAGCTGTGCCGCCTCCTCCCCTGTCCGTTCCGCCATTCAGCGCTGGAGGATTGGACAGGGGAGGGGGGAATCCCTGCAGGGAGCCGTGAGTGACAGTCACGGCTCTCTGCAGGGATAGGTCGAGAAGTGAGCGGTGACTCTATGTGTTCGCTCACTTCCAGATCTATTGAGGTCGGCAGGTCGGCTAGAACTATGAGGCTGAGTGATTTCATTCGCCTCATAATTCTCCTTTAACTCTTTCCCTATGTAAAAAAAAAGATCTCCTAACAGCCCCAGATCTAGAAGATAAACTGTGAAGCAATATGTGTGATCCTCCATAATGCAATGATTAACGTTGAGCTCCATCCCTACCTTTGGTCTTGCAGAGTTTTACAGGCTCTTTGTACTGAAAATGCTTACTCGCACTTGTTTCTCACAGTGAAAATTAGAAGATGCACCAAGTCAGAGCCCACTTCATTTCCTGGCTGGAGGCCATCCAGCATTATTTAACATTTTCCTCTGCAGCCTTACTGTCCCTGGCCCATCCCATTTTGTTTATTGGATTTCAGTTCTTTTAACCAGGAAGGCTCAGCATCACTTGTGGACATTACTGTGGGCATTCTGCATGCAAATGCAGCATGCTTAAAAATATCTACATTTTCAGACTGACACCTGCCCATTTTCATAATTGCATAACTTATCCCAAGAGCCAGGCCACTGCTTCCATCAGGTCTTACTCTTGAGATGAGTACTGCTTCAGGGTGTTGGGATGTTTTCAAGAAGCTATGTATAGCACCCTACCATCCCTTCCCTAGAGCCTTGGTCTGCCTCCATTTCAAAGAGGCACAGTGATGGATTTATTGGGTCTAAAGCAAGGTAAGTAATTAAAATTGAAAGCTCTTATTTAAACAAAAAATATTAGCATGTTAAAAAGGTGGGAAGAGAGGGAGAGAAACCAAGGAGGCAAAATAAAATTAGACATAACTTCTGCTTTCACTTTTCTTGATTTTCTAGAATTTTCCTTCTAACTGCTGCCATTGTATTTCCTTCTTTTCAACAATTTCAGCTGTGGAAGGAGTTGATAAGCACGAGAAACCACACTAGCATAGCATTATAAAATACCCATTGGTTAAATGAAATCTATGTTGTATGTCCTCAGCAAAGACCCCTCATACATTGTTGGATAACTAGCGTAGATCTAGTCAATTTTGACTTTTTATATAAAGTCAAGCTTGGCTTCATTTCTAGCACCCCACAAGCCCCCTATTTATCCTTTAATTTGATGATGGCTTCTCTAACAATCAGATATTATCATAAAAAATACAATATGGTGTCTGAAAATAAGTAATCAAAAAAAAAAAATTAGCAATCTCAAAACTAGAGTGAACACTTTTAAAGTAAACCAAGGGACTCACCCTACTTTGTAATTTCTTTCCAGGATCAAACAATCCCAGGTGGCATCTCACATGCTAAAGTTATCTTCAGAGTATACCAAGATCTGCAAATTATAGGTGCTCATCATGTATATATTAAGATTGGTTAGGCTCAGTCTTGTCTCCTTCTACATCCCATGTTTTCCTATGGGACATTACGGCCATCCATGGCTGGAGGAGATGAGATGATGATAAGTCAAGGAAGTGGTTAATATTTTCAATACAGAGCACCTAGAATTTTAGGGATCCACAGGTGCATTTAGAGTGACACTCAACTAGAGTTAATTCTTAAAAATGCTTCAAAGTATCTTAACTAGGAACATAAATGTAGCTTATATGTGTATCACTCTGAATTCATGCTGAAATTTTCCTTGCTTTTAGAGGGTGGATCCTTTTGCTCCCCATGGTCCCTGTGTGTGTTGTAAAGTAGCCACAGCTACAAGCTTGCATTCAGTTATCTAATTTGTACAGAAGTTTTAGTCTATCAGGGGAGCGAACTTGGAGAGGTGGCTACTTTACAACACACACAGGGACCATTGGGAACAAAAGTAGCCCCCCCCCCCCTCCCGAAGGATAGACAGTGTCAGGGTGAATTCAGGGATGATTTGGATCAGTGTCAGGATCAACAGCCAAGTGATACACAATTAAAATACATTTTTGTTAATAGTTAGGGTACTTGAATGCATTGTTAGGATTTAGTGTCACTTTAAGATTATCTGACAATACAAGTAGTTATCTATGGGTGCTTCCCTTTGGATCTACTGTAAAAGATACTCACAGTGGGTAAAGTGCACATATTGTTTAGCCTTATAATCAAAAGAAAAAAAATGTGTATGTAAAGACAAAACTTTTTTTAAAGTTTGGATGCAAGAAATCATGAGTGAGATACTTGGCTATGGTAAGTGAGGTGCTCCATACATTTCTAAAGGCAATGCCAGGTATGTTACAGCTACAAAGGGAGGATGTGCCTATAGCTTGTTTTTGGGTTCAAGGGTCCTCTGGGTACACAGGAAAGTGCATTTTTGCTTAATCATCCTAAAACATATTTCAAGTTGGTACGTGACTCATCTTCACCTGATTGCTTTTATGCCAAACTGAAGTACCAGTTATGAGTGTATCAACTATTGAGAGGGTCTATATGTTTTGTCAATCTTATTTGTAATCTTCTATTTCTGTAGTCAGCTTTACGTTTATTCCTATGTTGCTCTTGTATTGTAGAGGAGCCAGCATTCACACTTTATGGCTATACCGTACATTCTGGATAAGGCATATCACATACTTTCAAGAATCCTATCACTTTATTCCCATATCTCTTTATCTAAAAATAACAATGAACACTCTTTTGGGCTGACATTTCCTTGTATCGTCTAGGCTGTTGAAACGTCTTCTAGAATATGTGACACTAATGGATGGGAGAGCAGGTGAAGCCATGGACATACTGTGTAGCCTGACACAGGAGCAGAGGTAATGCACTTTAGTTTGACTTTTCTGTCATACACAGCTAAAAGACAGCTTTTACCAAGAAAGTCGATGTTTGTGGAGCATTAGAGGAAATGTAGACAAACAGCTCTCTGCACTACTTCAAAGAAGAAATCAGTCCATGAAAAGCTTCTGTTCTTATTGTGTTTCATTTGTAGTAAATAGATGCTGTGTGGAAACATAACTGGTTTCTGTAAAGCTCTGAAATTATATGTTTTACTCTCAACTTCTGTTTTGAAAAAAAAAAGCTTTCCTTAGTGTGATTACACAAATATCACTTTAATAACATACATTTTTTTGTTAATATCAAATATTTAAAGTGTATCTAAACTTATTTTTGAGTTGTGAATAGCATAGGGAAACATTTATTTTTTTTCTGCTGTCTCTGACCTGGTGATGAAGATTGTACTTCCTTTCCTGTCCTGAAGAGGAGGCGAGGGTAAATCCCATTGTTGGCCACACTGGAAGATTTCCCCTCACCGCCTGTATTAGTGATCATTGCTTTTATTTTTTTTTACATTGAGAACTCCAGGAAAAAAACTTTTCCTAACCCTTGCAGCGGGGCTACGTGCTTATTTTAGTTTTGGTGCAAAAATAAAAAGTTACACTCACCCTAACCTTGCACCTGGCATTCCACCCTTTCTCCTATTTTTTGGCAATCTTATGTCTCGCCATCCTTATGTCCGATACACAGTGTATTGGATGTCATGACTCATGAGGCATTAGACCTATGGTGCAGAGGGGGAGAGAGGCTGGAAGGACTGGTCCAAGGAGGATTGGGTGAGTATAACTTGTTTGTTTTAGCACCTAGATGAAAAACAAGCCCTTAACCCTTGTAGCGCAGGGGTAGCCCCACTGCAAGGGTTAAGAAAAAATTTGCCTGGAGTTCTTCTTTAAATTTCCCATTCAATTATAACCTATAACAATTGTCTATGACAATAGACACAGCATACATTTACCCCACAGGGACAAAGACATTACAAAAAGCCTGACAGCACAATTTTTTTTAACTTTTTTTATTTTGGAGATGAAAAATAAACATACTGTGATACATTGTGACAGTGTTACAGAAATGCACATGAAATAGTAGCAATGATCATGTAGTATGTTCATCCTATGAAACAATAAATCGGCGACACCAGGATTTGATATCGACAATATTCCAGATATACATTTACATATCTTAGTGAAATATACACTAGTCATATCATCAGTAAATCCCAAAACAAAAACGACAGCACAATTCTAACCACTCAGTAATCTACCCCCACCCAAAAAAAACGTTTTTGTTAGATAACCTTTGACCGTTTCACCAATTTTTTCTGATTTTTACACACACACAGGCTAAAATCTGAATTGTAGGATAGAAAACTGCTTAAAACTTCCAAACAATTATATATTTTCTGAAAGCACAGGCCTTGGGAGAATAATGTTAGTGCACACAAACGATATAAAATCATTTTTTTTGTAAACTATAACAGATGTCACTACTTCTTTAAACTTTTTTTAAATTTAGCTTTATTGCTATCACATGGGGGGGGGGGGTACCAGTGTGAAAGCACAGAGTTAGTGCCAGGTCCTTTTATGGAGACATCAGGGGTCCATTAGGGACTAATCTCACCTATGGACCCCACTGAACTGAGGAAGCACAGACCATTCTTCACCAGCTTCTTCTTCAGCCACAGCAGCTAGAAAAATGACAGTCTGAAACCAGAAGTGACAAAACCTTTGCCACTTCTGGATTCAGTAACCAGAGGGGAGATCAGTCACTGGAAGCGTGCTGAACTCCCTCCAGCCAAGCCACATACACCTACCGTGCTGGTCCAGGGGCCATAAGGGGCCATTGTATAGGGCTTACTTTTAAAATATCAGTATTTGAGAGTATAACTTTAACTATAGGCTGTGTTCCACTATTAGTTCACTGCAAGCTTTATCCAGTTCCTAGGTGCATTCAGTCTGTAATCTACACTGTGCGGACCACTGCTAGGTTTTAATCTGCTGATATCTGTAAAAAATTCTTAGGAGACTAGAGATGAACAGAACATTTGTCTAAATATGAGCTCCCTGCTGCTAATACCAGACTTAATCTTTTTTAGGGTCAGTTTTGTTAAAAAATGAAAAATGATTAGGAGACCCCACTGTAGCTTTTTCATAAAAACATGGCAACCCAGATAATCCACAAATCCAGTGTGTATACAAAAGTTAAATATTTCTGAGAAAAAAACCATAATGAATCCCATACAGATTTTGCATGCAGGAAACACAGCAATTATGTGGGGAAATGTTCTATAGTCTGATGAGATTAAGAGTTTGATTTACTAAAGGCAAATAGGCTGTTCACCTGAAAGGAAATTTGCACTTTGCCATCACATGCAAGGAAAATAAAAGAATGGAAGTGAGCAGAGCTTCACCTTGTTCACTTAACTAAGGAGAAACCTTTAAAGTGAAAATTCCCTTGCAAAATGAACAGCCTATTTCCTTTAGTAAATAAGCACATCTGTTTCTACTAGACATTGGGCCTAGGCACATAGAAAGATGCAAAGATTCCCCCTGCCTTAATCATCGAAGAGCCAGAAATCTGCAGTCCAGGCAGCCCCACCTGTGATCTTGATATTAACCATCAGATACTTTGAGGCAGATCTAGAAGAGATTATAGCCTAATCTAGAGTAATACAATCCAGTGTACTTTTGTACTGATTTGCACCTTACCTCTTTCCCAATGTGCTTATGCACTAAACCTTTTTCAATTTTAACATCTACAAAAACAACTTAGTAAATCTACCACTAAAACTGAACTAATATGCTTCTGTGCAAAACACTGTAGGGGACATATACACTGAGTGTCCAGATTATTATGTACTTTGTACAAAGTACAAAGGTACAAAGTACCATCAGTACTTTGTTGGGTCACGAGATAACTCCACGAGATGACTTTGTTGGGCCGCCTCATGACTCCACAAGATATTGAAAGGTGATGCAAGGAATTTGACACTGCACTGTTGCCCTTCTGTTGTCTTGTACCAGTCTTGCCACTCTCCGTTCTGCCCTAACATTGACTAGTCGCTGACGGCCACAATTCGCACGTTCAGACCCAGATTTTCAGCTGACAGTCCAGTCTTTAAACATTTTAACAACAGCTGCTCAGTGTATAAAGCAAATTAGTGACACAGTAGGGTTGATTTAGGCCTGGTTCACATATCGCTGACCCAGGACCTTGTGTCCCGGGACTGCACATATGTGCACGTTTGCACGGGACTGTGTGCCGTGGTTGCTGTGCGGCCCCATTGATTTCAAACGTCAAAATGGCTCGAATTGCTGGCCGCATTTGGGGTGCCATCAGAAATTAATGATACTGCAAGCACGGTTTGTGTTTGTGTGTGTTTCTGCGACTGTTCAGATGTAAACCGGGCCCTACTAAACCCAAAAAAATGCTATTTATTTTGCAAGAAAGTTTTCGCCTTTTAGGGGAATATAGTGAAACTTCACTTTGCAGAGAATGCCCAATCATGTGCAATGAAAATTAAAAAAAAGAACATTTTTGCTTGCACATGTTTGGATGATGGAGGTCAGCAGAGCTTCACCTAAGCTAAGGGAAAATGTACTTGCAAACTGAACAGCTATTTGCCTTTGGTAAATCAATCCAAATCACTCATAGTTTAAGTGACTTTTCAGGTACCAGGAGTAGGTATGCTAATACAAAAAAACCCCACATAAAATTCATACAATTATTGTGTGAAATACATGTTAAGAGCCAGATTCAATTGCAATGAGAAAACACTTACATAAATACAAATAAACAAAGGGTCACCTTCTACATAATATCCCACCATGTGGAAATTACCATTAGGAAATCAAATGTATGGAATGGCTTCTTTAAAGACCAAAATCACAATCCAATTGGCAATTGGGCAGAGCTTAAGCAATATTGTGAAAAAGAGTAAGATTGAGATGCACAAAGCTGTTACAGACCTTTCAAAATAAGACTCACTGCTGTTATTGCAGCCAAAGAAAATTATAACGAGTATTAAAAGGACAACTTCACTTTTAGTAAAATTGTATTTCAAAGTTTTCCCCACACTCCACATTTTAGCTCTTATATCTAAATAAGATCTTCACTGTGTGGGCCCTGCATATATATGGAACTTCTACTATAAGTTTCATGTTTTTAGTACTCATAAATTGCAAATGCTTGTTTTCATTTTATGATATATAGAACAATTTTTACTACTCAACCTGCACAAACATTCTACCTCTTGTGATGACCTTCCCCTTTTACCTTGCAAAACCTATTTATCAGGAAACTTTTAAAAAACAGAAATAGGTTGCACAGGCCGTGTATAGCAGAAGCAAGGGGAAAGAGTTTATTGGAAGGAACTTTTGCTACCTTTAACTAAAATATAATTTATTTGATGTTTTAATCTAAAAAGGGTAAGTTTATGCCAAGATGACAGATCTACTATAACCCAATGAACCCAATGTGTTGTGAGATAGTCTTTCAAGTGACAGAAAACAAATGTATCTGATCACCCATATCAATCAGGGGGTCATTAGAAAGATATTTATCGGTGTCAGATGTGTTTCATGCCTCCAGTTCATTTTCTCTTATAGCTGTTCATAGTCTGCCTTGCTGTTTTATTCATCCCCAGGTTGAATCCTTATTTCAGGACTGTTTCATCAGAATTGCTTTCCTCATTTACTTCACTTCTGGTAAGAATTCCTTTAAGTTTGAATATAATATAACAGGCAGCATACATTTTTAAATGTAAATATTAAAGATATCATCATCAAAATTAAACATTAACAGGGTTATTCACAAAATGGTGAAAAGTTTGGAGAAGGCAGGAAAAGTAAAAAAAAATCTAGGACAACATAGCTTAACTAGAAATGAGCTTAATTGAAGAATTTTTCCAAAATCAGCTATGTTGTCCCAGATTGATTACTTCTCCTGCCTTCTCATAACTCTTCACCCTTTTGTGAATAACCCTCTAAGTCTTGCAATGCATACAGGCAGCATAATTTAGTAATGAGATTATGTTCAAGAGGGGAAGGTCCTACAGCCACACCCATTAAGCAATATGTAGACAAAAGAGACAGTTCGGAAGCCAAAAGGCTAAGGGCTGGAAGTCATGGAGGTCTTTTTAAGTGATTATAGGACCTTCACAGACACTTTAAATTGTATACAAATATATTTTATTAAAGACATTAAAAATACAAAACATGAAAACATATATGCATATTGGTGCTCAACCTAAACTTGGTAAGCATAAACCTTATATACAGAGATGATGACAAGGTAGGAGTAGTGAGTCCTTAGTTGGAATAAATGGATGGTTACTGTTGTGGAACATCCTCTATGCATTTCGCCAAAGCCATGGCTTCATCAGCAGGAACATATGACTATAAGGTAACATAAAGTACCATTAGAAAATCATAATTCCATTACAACAACATGGTGATTTGGTGTATAAAATGACAACATCTTACTGTGGATGATTGTAACCTTATATGAATATAGCAACAGCTATTCTCCAATTGGAGTGAGCAAAACAGGACTGCAGAGGCTCCAATAGTCACGACCTTGGTTCCCCCTAGGGGGCTGCAGGAGAAAACCGAGCAATGAGGAGAGGTATTTAAAAATACTATAAAAAAAAGAAAAAGGGGGCAAAAAAGGCCACTAGTTTGGAGACATATGAGGCAAAAAAGTAACTAGATTCAAAATAATCTAAGCAATCAAAAAGCAGAAAACAATGAACAAAAAAAATAAAAAGAGAGGATCTCCAATATTGTAACGGTAATATATAAAAGTAATACCTGCTGTCGATTCAAATAGCATAGCATATGTGTTGAGGCTTTCCAATATGAGCAGCAAATGTTCTCCTCCCCACATTAGTGGAATGCACTTCAGATGCGCACACGTGAGGGCGTACAGATGGCTATATAGACGGCTATACATTGTGAACCAGAACAGGAAGACAGGGAAAGAGGTCAGCAGTTCACAGGGCAACCCAAAATGACCAAATAACGGTAAACACGCCCATAAATGGTAAGAGATCCCATATGGGGACACAATAGTCAAAATGCTGAAACAATGACTCCATATCCCACCTCTGGTAGATGACAATTCGTTGATATAGCCCAACAATCAGATGCCTGATGTCTTGCTCCTCCCAGGCAGCACAAAAATCACTGCAGATGGGTGAATGGCACCTATAAGGCAAACTGATCGTCATCCGACGGCCCCCAGAGGAGAAACAAAACAGGCACATGTGAGCAAAGAAACCTCCAGTCCATAACATGCTGGGGGGAATTTATCAACACTGGAGCAGACAAAATCTGGAGCAGTTGCCCAGGGCAGCCAATCAGCATCTCTCTTTAGTTTGTTAAGTTAAGATTTGAAAATGAAAGATAGAAGCTGATTGGTTGCAGTGCACAGCTGCTACTAGAATGTCTGCTCCAGTTTTGATAAATTCCCCTCGCAGTATTTTAAGGTTAAATAGTAAAACAAATGATATAAATGTAATCATAATTATGATACAACAAGTTGTATTACAAACAATTTTAAAATTCTATAAATAGACAAGTCTCAGTAGTGTTAACATATTACATAGTCTGTACCAAAACATACATATATTTTAAATATCAGATCAGAGGTCAAAACAATATATGAGATACTGAAGTAACTTACCCATTCATCTCCTAAAGTAGTTTACCAGTCCATTCTAGTTCCTTTTCTCTGTTCTATTGACTTTGGAAACCCTTTTGTACACAAAATGAAAAACAACCAGCATACTTATTTTCACAGTTCACTGCTATTTTGGCAGAGTGCCTGATCTCCACCAGACCCACTCATAATTTGTGTTTCTGCTCTGTTTCATTGTTGCTATTCACCTCCTTTGTCTCTGCTCTTCTTCAGCATCCCTCCTCAGCTCCTTTGTATTTATTTTCATCCATTGTCCCCACCCAGCTTTTGTGTCTCCTCTTCTTTAGACCCACTCAGCTCCTGTATTTTCTCTATCATTATTGATCACCAATCCTATGATGACATAACTCCTGCATATGCACACAGGAATTAAATTGTCCTCGAGCACCCAGCTCCATTCTTGGCATAGTGCAGATGCTGGGAAGGGAGTAGTACAATGCATGGTGCATGAGATAAAATACTGCTGGAGGTTAGAAACCGCTGTTTTTTCTACTTGTTTTTTTTTTTTGGTAGAAGAGACTTGGGATGTCTATTCTGACAAAAAAACTCTACTTTTTAGCACTTTTATATTTGTAGGCTTACTTCCATAGGTTTATTCTCAAACTGAGAAAGGGGTACTTAACTGTTTGAATAATGAAAATGTGAAACTCTTCCCCAGGAAATAGTATTAGCTGAGGGTGGGGGATGAATGGAAAAAACTTTTTGATATCTTTCTCAGTTAGCATAATATACAGGGCTATGGGACTTCTTAAACTCGAGACGAGATTGATCCAGGCATTTATCCAATTACCAATTATGGGATTGAGAAGGAATATTATTATTATTATTATTTTTTTTGTAACTATTACAGCAAATTGGCCTATGCTTGTGTGTTTTTTACCTTCCTCTGGATCAAACACAATTAAACTCACATACACACATAGTTTGAATTTGATGAACTACATCGCTCCGTGTCAGAATAAAGAAAAAAAAGACACAGCGTGGTTTCTCTTCTTGGCGGCCAGGAGCGGGGGGCTCCCAGAGCACCCGGGAGATTTTTTAAATTTTTTTTTTTTAATTTTGTTTACAGCAGCAGAGCCGCCGGACAATAGGACAATGCTCAGCGGCATTCGGCTATTCTCTCACTGCTATTCGGGATCTATAAGAATAGCCCGAACAGCAGTGTGAAGCCTGCCGGAGGTTCGGCTCAGCCGATCCAGATGTTGGATCGGCTGAGTCGAACTCCTTCTGCACTTCGGGTCAGCCGAACATGCTGAGCATGTTCGGCTGATCCGATGCCACACGAAGCAAGCCGATGTATGGCTGATTTCATCCAATGTACGGCTGAAATCAGCCGTACCAGCCTGAAGTGAATAGCCGAACAGTGCTCACTTCACTTCTGATCGGTCATTCACTCGGCTGCCCTCGGCAGCTTTGTGAATAGACCCCTGTGTCTTTTCTTAACCTTACCTACTATGTCACTATCTAATTATTCCTTCATTATTCTTCCTGTTCCATAATGGGTACACTTTTTATATAATTTTTATGATAGCCTTACCTAACTTCCTGTGCACCGGGGATCAAGTAAACTGTGAGAGGTAATGCTTCATCTAGTATAACAATTTAAGAGTGAAGATTTAGATTATTAAAAATTGCCATTGGTGACTTTGTCTCTAACTTCTTTGTGGCTGCAAAATAACTTTGTAGTTGAATATAATTTATTTATATAACAAAACAGACAATTAGCAAGTTATGAGAAAGGAGACAAGTGATACAATGCAATCAAAAGATGAGCAAGATGAAACTACTTATCAAGATTAGTTGCATAATTAGGAAGCGAGATGAATGTGCAGGGACAGCCAATACACAGAATGTGAACATTCGAAAGCAGGGCTTCAATATAATATAGGATATGAAAGGTGAAGTAAAGCATACAATGCAAAACAACTTTATAAGTCCAAATGTAAAATGCCCCTTGTTGTGAAAACATTAACTTTGCAGAAGAGAACCAGGATTGCATATGTTTGGGTGTACCTAGTTCTTAGACCTTCTGCCAATCAGAAAAATTAGTCATAGTTATTTTCAAATTAACTGATGCATACCGACACTGCTAAACTTGGTCTGGGTGACTAAGCTTCAATAAAATCTAAAAATTGCTCATAAAAGGGTTAGTGATGATTGGAATCTATGCCCAAAAATAGGCAAAAGATTAGTCACCAATATTACCTGTTGTCTCCATGCAGCTGCTCTTTTCCGGTCACTGACTTAGCATGCCTTCTACTACACTGTGTCTCTGTGTGGAGACAGCCTTATTGGTAGAGCAGCAGGGCTTTGCTTTCTTATGTCACAGCTACCCCCTGATAACTTGTGGTTGAATGACTGATGTAGAAATAATCATCTTTGGCAGCAGGCAACTGTTTCCCAGAATGCAATGCTGCTTCCTGGTCTTCTCTGAGTTTTATCAGGTGGATGTACAGGCCTCATCTGATGCCAGCTTTAGGCATAAGGTCCTTCAGGCAGCTCATGAAGCTGCAGGACAGTCCCAATGTTTTTCTGTAAATTTTAGTGGGCCTGTTAGCATTTTGTTTCCGGTGTTTCACACCCCTCAGTTAGAGTGCTTTTGGACATCCCAAATGTCTCTGAATTATGTGATCCTCAAAGACTGTAATCACAGTAAAATCCTTTTCTTGGAGTTTATTGAGGGACTCAAGTCCCACACCTCTTTGTTTATAGTATTGCTCTCAGTACAGCTTTATTACAAAACTGGATAGTGGAAGTGGGCTGGGCTATACCTACTGTATACTGGATGTGGGATGGTCTATACAACGTTGGTCAGGTTTTTTTTTGCCAGTGTTCAAATCCTTGTTAGTACCCCAAAACCTTATGATGTCTCTGAATCCTGTGCCGCTCAATAAACTGCAAGGAAAGGATTTTACTGTGAGATTGATATGATATTGCATGTTTAATGTGTTAGAGCCAAACAACACTATTGCACTGTGGTAATGGTAATGCTCATTATGTGCAGCAGTGCGCTGGGGTGTCATTAATTTTGAATGGCACCTCACTGCACTAAGGCAACCCACCTGTGCTGTAATACCCTGCAAAGCACAGTAGTATGTTGCTGTGCTTTGCATTCTCAATAAAGGTTCAGGTGTGTTTTTGCCCCACTTACTGTCAGTACATAAAATTCTGGATTGGCCGCCTTAATTCAGCGTATTGCATGATGTTGTGTGATAACATGCAGGCATTATCACAAAATTGTGAACCCAGCCTTAGAGATTTCTTTAGCCCCTCAGATCACTCCTGTATTCAAACAACCCAATTATTTTCTAAAAAGAAACATCAATATAATATAAACTCTTTGTATTGCCAGTTTCTGTACTTTATTATTTATGAAACAAGTGAGTGATTCAACTTTCTGGCTTCTACCTACAGCTGAAAAATCTGATGCTGTGTCTTTTGACTGGAAGGAAATGCTTACATATACAATAAAAATTTAGAATTAAATTGCTACTATAACATATCAATACTAAGATCCAGTTGTGGACTTCTAGTGTTTCATATGTTCAGACATCAACGCAGGTATAGGGATTAGAATAAAGAGCACTCTTTTGTGCTCAAGCTCTTCCCTTTTCAAAGACACAAATTAGGCACAGGTATAGTTTATTTCAGGAGAGACAGAAAGGTTTGACCTACTTTTTTTTGTTTCAGAGGAAATTGAGCACTGTGAATACAGAAGTGTTTCCATGCTGCATTGGCATCATAGGAAGGATAACTGAAGACGGTGTTATAAGGAGTCATTTTGCTAGTTCACTGACATGCTGGGACCCCTGTTTGATGGCAGTGGTAAGTGACTTTCCAATACTTCAAACTTATTTAACAGCATATAACTTAATTACATTGTAAGACAGTGTTTGAAAGTCACTGGTCTGTGATCAGTATTGGCAATAAATGTGGCTTTATTGCATTCAACATAAAAAGTTTATTTTTATCAACAGGGTACGTTTTCCCTTTTTAAACAAATTAATTCCAGCAGAAACTCAAGAGTAACATAAATAAAAAGGCCTACTCCACCTTAGGAGGCTAACTAACAGTAGTGTCCCTCACTACGTCCTACTGGAGCAGCTATTCCAGCTTCCAGTATAAATGAACATGAACAAAAACGACAGTCTAATACATAGGGGTCTATTCACGAAGCAGCCAAAGGATCTGGCTGATCCTTCGGCTAGCTTCGGCCTCAGGACCCCTTCGGTTCAGTAGAACCGAAGGGCTGCTGTACGGGCTATTCCCTAAAGCCCGTACCGCTCCCGAAGTTGGCCGAGCGACTCAGTCAAGCCGAAGGCATATGCCTCGGCTCGACTGAGCCGCGCTGAAAGCAGAAGCTGGCCGAATGGCTGGCCATTGGCCGGCCAACAGCCTGCTTCTGACAGCTGGGCGGAGCAAGCCGTCATTTCACGGCTGGCTCAGGCCACTTGTAGAGAGATCAGCGTCCCTGGTTACCAGCTTACCAGGGACACTGATTTCCAGACAGCAAACTCTCCCGGGCGCTCCGGGAGTCTCCCGTTCCCGGCCGCCTAGGAGAGAAACACTTTTTCCAAGAAAGGTTCACTCTGCTCGATCGAGCAGAGTAAAACTTTCCCTGCCTTTTTTTTTATTCTGACATGGAGCCGTTTGGCTGCCATCAGAGTAAAAAAAAATGTTCACCATAGGAATGCATTGCTAGATTCCTATTGGCTATTTCAATTTGCAATAGCCAAATGCAAACTAGCTATTGCACCCGCCCACTGCTGCTGTCAATCAGCAAAGGGGACCTGCAGTTCTCCATCAGGTCCCCTCTAGTGATTGGCAGCAGCAGAGGGCGGGTGCAATAGCTAGTTTGCTATTGGCTATTGC
>NW_017308190.1:0-41006 GCF_000935625.1 Nanorana parkeri | reverse complement strand
AACTCCTTCTGCACTTCGGGTTGGCCGAACATGCTGAGTATGTTCGGCCGACCCGAAGCCAGCCGAAGCCACCCTATGTACGGCTGATTTCAGGCTGGAATTAGCCGTACCAGCTTGAAGTGAATAGCCGAACAGCGTTCGGCTCATTTCGCTTCAGGTCGGTCGTTCACTCGGCTGCCTACGGCAGCTTAGTGAATAGACCCCATACAGTTTTTAGCCAGACCTTATTCCACAGATATTCAGGCACTCTCCAGTCTGTACGCATTCATCCAGTCCAGCATGGATCTTTCTCCCCCTCAGTCACTATCAAGTGCAGGCTAATTAATATAGAGGAGGTGTACCTGTTGGGGCAAGGCTTAACTCCTTCCTAGCCAGGGAAAGCTGCCCTTTTCAACCTCTCACTGACATACACAGAGTCGTATACCCTGTTTTTTTTTTTTGTAGGTAATCTAGAAAAAGGCTATATACTGGTGACTTTAAATGTACCCATTTAGTGGGGTCCCCCCTGCACTACATTTGTTAAATGCTCCTTTGACTGGGGAGAGGGATAAGTCCAAAAACCTTATTCCTCACTCCCCCAGGAAGCCAGCACTCTCTTTCACTGACCTATATCCTGGGCTGTGGACAGGATTTTTCCTGGGCCAGGTGGATTGGTCACTTAAGGATGAGGAAGCCTGCGGAAGTTAGGCTTTAAAGTTAATCTTTAGTCAAAACTAGATTGTTTTTCATTTTGTATAAAGTGGAGAAGGTTTAGAACCCCTGGAAAGTTTTTTGGGTTTTGTTTCCTGCTGTTTTTGTCCCCACACTTTCTGCCCAGAAGAGAAAACAGGATGCAACTGAAAATCTCTCCAAAGTAAGGGAAATACCATGTACAGTTTTCATTAGAATAAATGTCCCAAATGTGACAGTCATAAAGTAATGGATTAGTCATCTCTTGCTGTCCAGGGTGAATGTTCCCAATGAGGATGCTGAAAGCAGTAAAAACCTTATATGGGTTTTACGTCTTCCCCACTTTATCCAAAAGCAAAAAAAAAAGATTTTGGCTAGAGGTACACTTTAACTGTAACTGAATGTGCTGATTTCCTGACTTTACTGGTAAAGGAATCAGCATGTGAAGAAATAAATTAAAACTGAAGCTGACAAAACTGTAGCTCATAAGGTAAAGATTGGGGACATGTTATCTGTCAGCGAGACATGACTAAAAATGATTTTGTTAGGAAAGAGAACTAGAAAACCAAGAGATATCTACTTTGAAAAATTGTTTACTTTTGTTCTAAGACTTGTTAGCTGTTGTAACATACTGTATGTGCTAAAAAAAGGGACATGAACCTGTCTCGGTACTTCAGATTTTTATGAAGGCCGCTGCTTTCTCTCTGTTTTATTTTGTTAACATTTCATTCCAGGCACACAACACTGTACTTAAATGTCATGGTTTTGTTTCAGTGCTTTTTTTTTTTTTTACAAATGATACTACAGGTATCACAGCCATGTTAACCTTGAATATTAAGAGCACCGCTGAGCGTTTTCAGAGCATTTAGTTCCAAACTATATTTCTATAAATTAGCAATACCAGTCTTTACACTAACATAGAATGGAATGTTATACTTTGAATATGACAAGATCTGAAGACAGAAATCATGAACTGATTAGATGATCATTAGAAAAATGAAAATACACATTGTTCACTTTTTTATGCTTATATGCCTGTATCAGTATTTACTTAGTTTATCTGAAAGAGCTACAATAGACATTGTGGGGTTGATTTATTAAAGGAAACTCTGTTCTTCACTTTGCATGGGAATTTGCACTGTGCGTGCAAGGGAATTTTCCCTTAGCTTAGTAAGTGAGGTGAAGCTCTGGTGACTTCCATCATCCAATCATTTAAATGGAAAATTACTGGTTTTTATTTTTCCTTCCACATGATTGGGTATTCTTTGCAAACCACATGTTTTACCACATTCACTAAGCTAAGTGAAAGTTCCCTTGCAATGTTAAAAGCCTATTTGCATTCGTAAATCGACCCCACTATGTCTGCCATGTTAACCACACCATGTTATGGTAATATTTTGCTTCTAGTATTGATGATAAACATGTTCTATGTCATCTCTTAGGATGAGTGCTGCTCTTCAGCTGATGGAGGACAATACAATAGCATTTTAATTGCAATTCTTGGTCTCATGTTTAACTTGTCCTTGGAAGTGACCTCTGCAATAAAGGTGAGATAGGACTAGTGCTCTAAAAAAATATCCTTGGGCATTTAATGAGTGCCAAAGATTTGATTACCAGAACTGTCCACTATTTGGCTATAAAATCAAGGTATTAGAGTTTGCTGCAGGTTTGTGATAGGCTGATAGGCCACTGGTGCTCAATTCTTGATTTCATGTTTAACTTGTCCTTGGAAGTGAACTCTGTAAAAAGGAAAATGGTGCATGGGCATTTTCTGCTGCTGGATCATGACAAGCTTGGTGGGAAATGTGGCATCAGGAAGTGCTGAAGGTTTGATTGTCAGAACAGTCATCCCTCATGCTATAAAATCAAGGTATTAAGAGTTTTCTGCAGGTTTGACTGCAGTGGTTAACCACCATTGACTTAGGCCACTAAGTCAGTGGTGGTCAACTTTATTAATATAGGGGGCCTCAAGTGCAACACCACCAAAGACCCACACATATTATTCAGTGAAAGCAATGCTAAAGAAAGCTGTTTGGAGTTTAAACTACTATAGGTGATAAACATCACAGGCATGATACAAGCCACCCTACAGCAATTCATCCTCAAATTCAACAAGGAAGCATTTACACTTTCACTGCTGAAATGCAAGTGAAAGTGTAAACTTTAAGGATAAATTACTCAACAGTGCCTGCAGCTACAGAGGTTAGTGAAGGCCTGTTTTAAAGTCCAACTGAACTTCTAGTTTACATAAGCTAAATATATTCCAGGTGTACCAAAACAAAAGGTGTGCAAAGTCTTACGGGTTTTTCTTTAGAAAGCATCCATTGCTGTAGAAAAGCTTGCCCCACTACATGCTTCAGCTTTACATTCAGCAGGGAGCAGGAGCTTTGCTAATTGCAGAGCTTTACTGTAGGTCTCACTCAGCAGGGAGTGTGCTAGACCTCTGCAGAGAGGATACTGCTTCCACACAGAGAGCAAGAATCCTTCTCTGGGGCATGCTGGCAGAGAACAGGCCTTTCTACTATGTGGCTGCTTCCTAAACAAAACAAACTGCTCCATTTTATACACTTTTAATTTTTCTTCCACTGGAAAGTATAAATTGCAGTTTAAACTGAAAGCTAATTTTGGCTTTAAGGGCTATTTGCTGCTTGTAAAAAAAGTGTATATATTTGAATGTCCAAAGTCTGGAATATAAAAACCCTAAATCTATTTTTCAGTATTTTTGTCATTGTGCCTCACTGTTTTTCCTAAGGAAATATTTGTTGGGAATCTATTGCAATGATTTCAGTAGCAACATTCCTTTTGCAGGCTAACATTGCTAATCCACTGCTTTACAATTAGCAGCATTGTCATTCTGCCATGCCCTCCTTTAGTTGGGCAACCCAAAGGCAAACCTGCTGCAGTAATTAAAGCAGAGATAAACCCACCAGAAAACTGTTTCCTAAAAGAAAGCTCAGGTAAGTAACTGTAACGGGATCTCTCGTATACGCCGTTTTGGGCCGCGGGCCGGCCTCTCGATGCTGCGGCATGACGTCACTAAGAGACGCGGCCGCCGCTTGTGACTCCGCCCACATTATCAGTCCGAGCCCCTTAAAACAGCACGAGTTGCAATGCCTCGGCGTTCTAGTATTGTTAGCGTCGGGCCATTGCAACTCTCTAACGAACACCATTACAAGGACCTTCCCCCACCAGGACTGAACCTTGCAATCACTTCAGGAAGTACCTCGCTTATGCTGGATCTCCCTCCTGCCGGGTTCACCCGTCCATTTCTGGCACTTGATGTGCAGCTAACTGGGAACATCCAGTGGGGGTCTCCTCTTCCAATCGCAAGTAACCCTGCCTGATTCAATCTATCATTGAATGTGTCGTCTGGGGATTTGAAGTGACTGTGTATGTTATACTGCCATTCTAGTCTGCCTAACTGTATGTGGTGATATAGAGGTACTGCAGGACTTCAGCTCATATTCTGAATCCTTTCATAGTACATTAGTGGGTAACATAACTCCTGAACTAAAGTGATAAACAGTTCCACTCCCCTCTGTTCAGGTTACTTATCTTCCTAAAGTCTGAACTGCCTTAGGGTACCCATAGATTGGCATATGATGTATTAGAGGGTTCCACCATCACTCCAACCCATACAGAGTGTGAAATGAACCCTTGGGCTGAGCCAAATCTAAACCAGGTATTAACATACTCTCCGCAGCTGAGATCCCTCGGTATAAGCCGATCGTTACAGTAACAGTCAATAAATGTTAATTAATTCTTAATCAAACCAATGCTTTTTTCTGAAGTTTTGCTGCACATGCACAGAGTATACTACTGTATATTCAAGTCATGCCTCTGGTGTTAACTGTCACAGGTGTGAGTGTGCTTATGTCAGTTCTCCTCCAATCTTTCAAGCCTTCGAATGGCTGGTGTCATAGCTGGTCATATGTGCAGCACCATGGCAAATGCAGACCAAAATTGAGACTGAGATAGCACTGTTCTCAGCAAGTAAGAGGGTTTAGTTCTTCATTAAGTGTTGGTGGCCTACAACAGGAAGTTCTGCTACTAGTAGGATTTCCAGGTAAGAAACTTTGCAACAGTTTTACTAAAAATAATTTGCTTAAAGTGAATTCTGAACAAGCAGCAATAGCACTGTAAGGGTCCATTCACATCAGAGTATTGAGCTAAACATACAGTACTGTACATTTAAAGCACCCTATTGCACACCTAGCATGCAGTACTTGTTAGCCCCCTATGTGATAGCAATAAGGCTAGTGTAAAATTATAAAAAAGGGTTTAAATATAAAAAAGTAAAGTAACAAATAATAACATTTTAAAAAATGCAAAAAAAATGTTTAAAGTCCCCCACCCCCCACACATACATATGCAAACACGCGCTGGTGCGCCTACGTGTGAAAACGACAATTGTGCTACACATGTTACATATCGCTACGAATGTCGGAGTGAGAGCAATCATTCTAGAGCCATTAATCACTGTTAGCACTAAATTGATGAGCAGTAAAAGCGTTTAAAGTGTTCCCCATGGGAAATTTGGGGTATTGAAGTATATTGTGGCTTCGCGAGTGAATACAATTTTAAGGCTTGACATGTGTGGTCTCTATTTACCCATCATGACCCCACCTTTTATATTTTACCAAAAAAATGGTATTATGTTCTGTTTCTGTGCACTAAATTTTAATTTATCCTAAAAAATACCATGCGACATAAAACATTGCAACTAGCATTTTTTTATTCTACAGGGCCTCTGCTTTCAGAACATATATAGGGTTTAGGGGTTTGAAGCTGTTTTCTAGCCAAAAAAAATGATATGTTATCATGTGTGTGCAAATAGTAAGAAATTGCTCTGGACAGCAAGTGGTTAAGAAAACTGTATATAGTGAGACATGCTGCCAAACATGCTAAAACATAGATTTAGGGTTTACATACACTTTAAGCTCTTTTTTGGACAAGCTTCCAATGGGAACACTAGCAGAGCACTATAAGCATTATTATAATGACTAATTTCAGTTTTATAGCATCTCATGCTGCCAAGTGGAGGAGATCAGATATGGCAAAGCTCAGTAGACTCCTATAGGAATGGGGGCGAGGTAGCGGATACCAGAGACCATTTGTTTTTCTTAATTTGTTTGTAATAGAAAAAGAGACGTTAACATTTAATAAGCATGCAAGCATGTTAGAGAAACGATTCTTGTCCATATAAAAGAATAAAGTTAATGTATAAAATTTTTGTTTATTTATTTAATAAGGTTCATGTATGACACACCTTTTATGACACCTGCTGACACATTTTATAACGTACTATAAGTTTTTACACAAATATTTATTATATATACACTGTTTCACGATTGCTTGACACGGAGGTGACACCATATGATCCCTACCGTTATCTAATTTCCTGAAGGGCATTTAGCGCTGTACACTTCATTACACCAATGTATAAAAAAAGCATCAAAAGGGTAGTCAGAGCTTTTGTGTTAACAATAAAAATGAACTAGTTGATAGATGTGTAGCGGCATTCGGCTCGGCTGTTCTGCTCGGTCCCTCTGTGGGACCGAATAGAACAAAAAAATAGTTTAAAAAGTAGAAAAAAATAAATTATTGTGCGGAGCTAGCAGTGACATTTTCACCACAGGAATGCCTTGCCAGATTCCTATTGGCTATTTCAATTTGCAATAGCCAATAGCAAACTAGCATTGTATGCCCTCTGCTGCTGTCAATTACTAATTAGTAGGGACCTGATGGAGAACTGCAGCAGTGGGCGGGTGCAATAGCTAGTTTGCTATTGGCTATTGCAAATTGAAATAGCCAATAAGAATCTAGCAAGGCATTCCTGTGGTGAAAATGTTTTTATTTTTAATTCTGACGCCAGCCAACGGCTCCGTGTCAGAATAAAAAAGAAAAAGCAGTGTTTCTCTCCTGGGTGGCTGGGAGCGGGAGACTCCCGGAGCGCCCAGGAGAGTTAGGCTGTCTGGAGATCAGTGTCCCTGGTTAGCTGGTAACCAGGAACGCTGATCTCTCTGCAAGTGGCCGGAGCCAGCCGTAACATCACGGCTGGCTCCGCCCAGCTGTCAGAAGCAGGCTGTCGGCCGGCCAATGGCATATGCCTTCGGCTCGACTGAGCCCCCCGGCCGACTTCGGGAGCTGTACAGGCTATAGTGAACCAAAGGGGTCCTGGGGCCGAAGCTAGCCGAAGGATCGTCCGAAGCTACGGCTAGATCCTTCGGCTGCTCCGTGAATAGACCCCTCAGTCTGATATCAAACTGATACCATAAGCCATTCGACACAAGTCCAAAGCCCATTGATACAGGCCCTATTTAGGTGTTTTTTTAAGTAAAATAACTAAATATATAATTCAGCCGTTTGAATCTCAAGTAAGCCAACTATTCCTCTCTACTCCCACACAAAGTTTGTCATTGGAAAACTTTGCATATGGTACTTTTTTTTAATACTTTTTTTTAATATAAAAATCATTATAGATGCAATTTAGGGGCGATGAATTTTCACTTTGTAATATTTGAGCACAGTATGGTTGAAGCTGAACTCTCTTTCAGAATACGATGGAACTAAAGCAAATTAAATCCAATGCATTTCATTTCTAGAGAGATAAACAGTAGTTAAAATGCTATTGACCATGCATGGTATCATCATGAGGTATGCATGTTGGCATAAACAAATATCCTTGTAAAGCACGTGACACACTTCACGCGAAGTAGCACAGAGAGTCAGCACACAGACCTTCACATGCAGTGTGTCTTCTAATTTTCACTCCGGCACGTCAGCTTGTGAAAGCACGCATAGCTGAGCGTGCTGAGATGAAAAACTCCATCTTCAGCCAATCGGCTTACACATGTAAACCCGTGTGTCAGCATATGAAGTCTATTGAGTTGTTACGTGTGAGTCGATTGGCTGAAGATGCAGTCTTTCATCAGGCCGTGCTGCCGTCACACACTGCCTGTGAACATTTGTGCCTCGCAGCTTGCTTTGCTACGCACGAAATTACATGCAATGTGTCACGGACTTAAAAGAGAACTATGGGGTAGGTGTTTTTTCCCATAGTTCTCTTTAGGGTCATGGGAGGACATATACTAACCTCCTCCCGTGACCCAAAGCTCAGTATATAGTGGGCTATTGCCCGCAATATACTGAGAGTGCCGCAGCCGGGACGGATCTAAAGCGGGCTATTGCCCTCGATATACTGAGAGTGCTGCAGCCGAGATACTGTCGAGATCCACAGCTCCCGAACGTGGCCGAGCGGCTCAGTTGAGCCTTGGCTCGGCTGAGTCGTGCTGAAAGCCGAAGCTGGCCGAGCGGCCGGCCATTGGCCGACCGACAGCCTGCTACTGACAGCTGGGCGGGGGCCAGCCGTGATCTTACTGCTGGCTCCGGCCACTTGCAGAGAGATCAGCGTCGCTGGTTACCTGCTAACCAGGGATACTGATCTCCAAACAGCTAGCTCTCCCTGGCGCCCCGGGAGTCTCCTGCTCCCAGCCGCCAAGGAGAGAAACACTGCTGTTTCTTTTTTTTCTTTATTCTGACACGGAGCGATGTCAGAATAGAAAAAAAAAAAATTACCATTGAAATATATTGCTACATTACTATTGGCTATTTCAATTTGCAATAGCCAATAGTAAACTAGCATTGTACCCACCCTCTGCTGCAGTTTCTTTATCAGGTCCATTAGCAGAGGGTGCGGGTACAATGCAAGTTTACTATTGGCTATTGCAAATTGAAGTAGCCAATAGTAATGTAGCAATGTATTTCAATGGGAAAATTTAATTCGGCTATTCACTCACTGCTGTTCGGCATCTATAAGAATAGGCCGAACAGCAGTGAGTAGCCTGCCGGATGTTCGGCTCAGCCGATCCAGATGTTGGATCGGCTGAGTCGAACTCCTTCTGCACTTCGGGTCAGCCGAACATGCTGAGCATGTTCGGCCGACCCGAAGCCATGTGAAGCAATCCGATGTACGGCTGATTTCAGCCGATGTACGGCTGAAATCAGCCGTACCAGCCTGAAGTGAATAGCCGAACAGTGTTCGGCTCACTTCAGGTAGGTCATTCACTCGGCTGCCTACGGCAGCTTAGTGAATAGACCCCAATGTGTATCCCTGTTTTGCTATAAAGGCAGTATCATTCTCACTGTAACTTAGTATTGATGCCATGTTTGTACATTAAAAAGCTTTTACTGATGGACCTTCTTTTAAGGTAAAGTGTCTCTCATGGTGAATTAAACAAAGGAATAGTCAAAAATGTTGACTGCTCTTAACATACTTTTAACATTTGCATTGTATTTAAAATGTACTGACCTTTGTTAAATGAAACATTCTTGTACTTTCAGTCTACATACCAAACTCTTTATGATTTCCATCCTTTGTGTTGTATTTAAAAAATGTTCATATTTTTTAGGAGCGGGGCATTGCTATAAGCACACAATGTTTATCTCTACTTTGCTGTCAAGATGGAATTGTTCTCACTGTAAGTTACTACTTATGTCATATTCTTGCATTTAAAAATGCTTTTATTGATGGACCTTTTTTATGGCAAAGTGGCTGTCATGGACACTGAACAATGGAAAATTCAAAAATAGTGACTGTTCTGAACGTACTTATAAAAGATGTTTATATAGTTCTCTAAAAAGTATGGTATGTATGTATCCTTAATAGAAAAAGTGGTTCTTGGGCCATACTAGGTCAACAGTTAGTTCATTATAGTCAAGAAAACAAACTAAAAGCAAAGTGAATAGCAAAAGCATGTGGGAGAAGGGTTGGAGGCAGGTAGAGGAGCAATTTGTAAAACTCCCAACATTGGTGTGTTGCCAATAGTTCAATTTAACTACTTGCTTTGAAACACAAAATGTTTTTTTGATTTAAAGGAGCACATCTAAAAATAAGTAAGTAATGGTGTTTGATTTACTAAAGGCAAAAAGGCTCTTCACTTTCTAAGGAAATATTCACTTTGCAAGGGAATCTTTCCTTAGCTTAGAGAATGTGATGAAAATTCACCTTGCAAAGAATACTTGAAAAAATACTTTGAATATAGAAGAATAAAGGAAAAAAAATATTTTTGCTTGCGCATAATTGGATGATGGAAGTCAGCAGAGCTTCACTCCATTCGTTAAGTAAACATTCTCTTGCTAAGTGAAGATGTGTTTGAAAAGTGAAAAGCCTATTTGCCTTTAGTAAATCAACCCCACTGTGTCACAACACTAAGACCGTAACTATAATGGACTAAATGGGAAAAAATCATGGAATAAAGTCCATTGCTACTATTGACTAACATGAGCTTAGGGCCGGTCACATTTTACAGGACAAATGTTAGAATAGCTGCCAAAAGTATTTTGTTAGAGATTATGTAAGGTTTATCTGTTATGGCACATATGCAAGATGAGGTGCCTGGCAAGATCAGTGGTGATGTCATGCACCTCACCTGCCACATGCACTGTACCACATTACCCTGCTGGAAAATAAAAAGACTTCCCCTGAGATGATGTCATGCACTTCGTCTCCTTAGCTCGCGCATGCACCGTACGACATTTCAATTACAGTATATGTAAAAAAAAAACCTTTTTTCCCTGAGACCTTGCTGCTAGATCTCCCTAGAAGGCATTGAATACATCACCAGTGCCTAAGAAGTTCATGAAGTGGGAACCCGCTAAAGATAAGTAATTGAAAATGTGTATATATACAAGTACATCAGATTGCCAGAAGTACATGTTATTGTCTGCACAGATTTTCTGATAGGTTGGCAAATCTCTTCATTTTTATGACATAGTATTATTATTTGTGTGTTAATATTAATCTGCATACAACTTAGAAAATACGTTTTTTTTTTGTCTTTGTGCAGAGATTAGTGGGCATTCTAAGTAGGGTTCTTCCACAATGCACTGCAGCAGTCGGACTTTCAGTACAACAAGGAATTGTAAAAAAACTCATCAAGATGTTGAAGGTAAAAGTACATTACATAATAAGTGACAAGAAAAAAAATACTTGGAGGATAACATCCTTTTCATTTTAATTTATATTCATGGAATATGTATGATATCTTTAATGAGATGACTTTAACTGTATACTGTATATATAGCCAAAACCGTTTCCTGTTTTGAATAGAATGGGGAAGGATTAGAACTGTTGCCAGGTTTTACATCCGTTGGAGGGATTCCATCACTTCCTCTTCCTCAGGATACATGACAGTCATATCATCATTATATGACAGTCCTGGTTCCTGTGAGGGAGGGCAGTACAAGTGTCAGCAGTCCCTGTCCATTATATTACAATCCTGGTGGACTGCTGACACTTGTAGAACCCTCACACACAGGACTGTCAAATGATAATTAGTGGACCCAAGCTTTGTACCGCGGCAAGAAGCAGGGTTCTTTTTTTTCTTCTTTATGTCCGGCCCCTGATTTTACTCACAAGCCTTGGCAGGACCTTAGTAAGTTTGGATTTCTCACCCCTGTTCTGAACCATTATTATTATGTACACATCTTTTTTTCAGCTAGAGTCAATACGTAATTGATTGATTTTGTCAATGATTCTGCTGATGCTTCTATTGTTTCTTTTAAAAGCATATAAAAGCCACTTTCCATGTGATAAATATGTTTGTTAAATAGAGTCCACGTCAACATTTTGATATTAAAATATAAAAATAAATGAGATGAACCAATTCTTTATTTACAATCCATTAATAATACTGAGAGTGAGTCTTTATGTGAAGGATGGATGACATAATGTATTGCTGTAGCTTTTGTTTCATTTTAGTTTCACAAAGTGAAAAGTAAGTTTGTTAGGCCATAAAATGTTTTCACTTTTGTTATTTCCCAGTACTTATTTTTTTGTTTTATTATAGTGGTATGTTAATTACAGATTTTATAAAGTACAAAAACTGTGCATTCATTTTAGGTATCAGTATGATTGTCATCCTAAGTGTCTTTGTGTTTGTTTGTTTGTTTGTTTGTTTGTATATTGTATACTAGGTTCCTTCACTTTAAATCTTTAAATTAGGATGATTTTAGAATGAATAGCAAAGTGCTGTATTTCTTCCAGTTGTAAACTTTCTGCCTGACTGCAGAGCAGTAGAGGCCCAAATACTCCTCTTTATAATAATTTCCATCTCATAAACCTTAATATTTTTTTTAAATATTCACAAATTCTCTTTTCACAACACCATGTTGAACTTTAAAAGAATACATTTGTATGGAGCAGGCTCTTTTTAAGATTTCATTATCTTGAGGGTTTATTTCATTTTTCATTCTATAAAGTTGAATGTTTTAATGCTATGTGCAGAAAATATATGGTATTTTTTTTCTTTCATCATGACCTAGCTGAAGGTTATATGACTTTGTAAGAGGCATTCATGTACTATTACAGAAAAAAGTTTGTGGGTTCACAAAATCTTTTTTACAGCTTCACCCACATGGACCTAAAAGTATGTATGACAGCACCTTACATCGTAGTCACTCTATCACAGCAGCACATTTTAGAACCGGGATCAGATTTGCTCTTCTGTGGTTGTTAGCAAATTGAAGCATAATGAAAAAACAACCAAATGTAGCTTACTAGTCCTTAGATAAGTTGCCCATATTATTTTTATTTTTTAGGCTTTTTTCCTTCTATTTACATCTTGCAATGCTGCGAATATCACACTTCATGCTTCTGGGTGGCTACACTCGCACACTTTACTGTGAGCCATGATAGCCACTCATGGACTGGACTTTATCTGTGGAGGGAGCCATGATAGCCACTCATGGACTGGACTTTATCTGTGGAGGGAGCCATGATAGCCACTCATGGAATGGACTTTATCTGTGGAGGGAGCCATGATAGCCACTCATGGACTGGACTTTATCTGTGGAGGGAGCCATGATAGCCACTCATGGACTGGACTTTAAACAGGTCTGCCTTTGTTCATCCCCATTACATGGGGAAGTAGGCATTAGTAGTTTACAGATGATAGATACAATTGTAATTTCAGGTGATCTCACAGGAAATTACAAGGACATTGCATTCCTGGCAAACTCGACAGGTATTTTCTGAAATTACTTTTTTAAATAAGCGGAGAAGGGTTAAAACGTCTAACAGTTTTTCTGCTGCTCACCACATCTTCCTGTACCTGTGACTATTTCACCCCCCATTTCTTGTGAAGTTGTCACAGGTACAGAAAGTCAAGGAGCATCTACCTAATGGGGTCAAAGACAAAAAAGTACTTTGCAGAAATATATACAAGAAAAGAAAAGCGGGCTTTAAAAGTGTCCAAACCATACAAGACGTCCATCAAACATACATGGTTTTTTATAAACGTATATTTAATACATACATAAAGACTTGGTTACAATTAAAATGTCATTGACATGATACAATGTTACATTGAAATCAAGCTACCTCCTTTTGGTGCCCATACATGTGTACATATATATATATAATTCATTAGTATAACATGGACTCCTTGAGTCCTGATTTCTGTAATAGTTGTATGATCCACTGTGGGCCCCATCTCCGAAGCGTTTCGCAGCTGTATGTGCTTCCTCAGGGAGGTTGGAGGTATTTTCATGTTCACAAAGATGGCTGGATCTTTGGCCCCACATGCTGTCTCGCAATCACCAAACAGGTGAACAGGTGGGAGGTAACCGGGGATAAACAGGACTATTGCAGAAAATCCCATCGTCTGTGTTGTCCAGGATCAGCAGTCTATAATACCTCTTCCCCATAATAACCAAAATTAAAAAAACAAACAAAAACAAATTGACTGGAGATTTGCTTTATAGCTGAACGCCAGAAAACAGCTAAATAAGCAGAAATGTTTTACCTGCCCCAAAATGTGTATTTCTGTTTAATCATTTATGCAATTCATTCAGCTCTGCCACAGGGCACAGCAAGCCTAATGACCTAAATTTCCATAGAAAATCTATGCCATAGGTATGTCTAAGTAATGTTTGATTGCAGCTGTTCAGTCAATATTTATAATGGATTTTTTTTACACAGATCTCACATATAACTATGAGCGGTCAGAAGCTTTGGGTTTGGAAACACAGCAGACACAACTGCTCACAGTACACATTACATGTTTCCATACACTTTGCAAACACATTTCTTGTATTTTTAACTGTACCCTGTTTCCCTGAAAATAAGACCTACCCCGAAAATAAGACCTATTACTATTTTTGGGACTTGCTGAAATATGAGACCTACCCCGAAAATAAGACTTAGTTGTGACCATTCCCAGGGCCGTGGTGGCATAAGGGGGAACTTGGAGAGGCAGGAGAGAATCAGTGATGCCAACGAAGCCAGCGCTAGAGGAAGTGAGGCGGCACCGGAGGGAGCATAAGCCGATGCCTCCTCTATAGCGCCGGCTCCTGTCACAGGCGGAGTGATACCAAATGCACTCCAGCTGTGAGGAATCGATAGTGAAAGTGCACTTCGCTCATTCTGGCCAGCGATTGGTTAGCAAATTGCTCTTGGAAAGGTACGGCACCCCTGATTATTTTTCTACATAAATACATGTAGACTTTTCTACATGAATAAGTGTGGATTGTTGTACATTGAAAAAAAAATAAGACTTACCCCGAAAATAAGACTGAGTGTGTTTTTTTGAGCCAAAAAAATATAAGACAGTGTATTATTTTCGGGGGAAACACGGTATTTACTTTTCACTTGTCTTAAGAGAAACCTGAGATGACGAGTGCAGCCTATCCTGCTGCTCCAGTCCAAACACTTGCGGGCAGTGAGGTACCAGGCAACAGGCAGAAGAATGGTCCAAAACAAGCCGAGGTCAGAGGATGCAGAGCAGAAGCCAGAGGTCAAACAAGTTGGGTCGGTTACGGATGGTTGGATCAGGAAAGCAGGTTTAGGAACACAGAAACAGGATACAGCTGAAGACCAGTCAGCATGGAGGCCAGGGTGTCTCAGCCATAAATAGCCCATTTGGCACCAATGTTCAAAACAAACGCGAGCACACATCCGCATGCATGGTGTGGAACTTTCGCACACCTGCACAGAAACGCAAGGCCATGCACAATTCTATGCGCAGAACTATTTGCACGCATATGCGCATGTGCAAGTGCAGTCTGCTTCTGGCTTCCTGAAATTACTTCTTGTATTTTGGACTGTTATCTGCCTATATTTATGTGTTGATGTTGCACCTTTTCAGTACTTTTGATGGCTTTATGTGATCTAATAAAGTCACACTAAAATTGACTGGTCATTTCAGCAAATTGATGTTATACAATCACCTTAAGACATTAAAACAATTATGAGTGTCGAAATATCTAACACTGGGTCTTGTCCTTTACCCCAGCCTATGATTGGACAGTGAAGGAAAAGTAGCAAACTAATGAGTTCATCTCTTTGTTACTTTGCTCTCTCCTCCCGTCAGCACATTTCTTGTTAGCATATGAGCACTAACAAGAATGCAGCACAACTGGCTTGGCTCCCCAGTCTGAACTCTGCTGTACAGCGGATATACTTATTTACTTAATATACTTTATGATTTTTTAATGAACACATACCTGCATGAATTGGAGTTTCGTAACTGCCTGGAGTTCACACAGCAAATTAATGACAAATGCCCTGCCATTGTTAAGAGAAAAAGAGTGCAACTCTTCATTGAAAAACCTATTCAAATGCAGTATGTTTTATTATGGTTTAATTAGATAGTATTATTAATATAGAGAAAACTTGTAACATTTTTGACTAAACTGCTGATTGATGTCCACATAAACATCATAACTTTTTACTACACATTTATGAAGTATTGTCTTATATTATACTTAATTGTGTGTTGGCTATGTCTTTTGGTTTTAAAATGTTGCTGTATGATAATGATTGTTCTTACACACAGGCAGGTGGACAGAAGACATCTATGTATGCGGTCAAAGTGCTTGCTGTGTGCACCAAAGAGGACATCCAGGCATGTAAAGATGTCATCAAGTATGATAAAAGTAAGTTATACTTGTAAAAGCTTGAAGAGCATATCAACTGAATCTTGCTGGATTTCTATTTTTCCAGTTTCATGGTAGGAACAAATCCAAATCTGATCATTTTACTTTATGAGAATAAAAATACAGTAAACTCCCCATTATCTGGCATTCAAGCAACCAGAACTCTCGAGCAACCAGAAAAAAAAATCAAAAACATAATATGTCAATTTTTTTTCCAGTTGCTTGATAGGCATGTGCACACTAAAAAAATTTGTTAGCAACTAAATGTATTTAGTTGCTAATTAAATAATCTGTTTACATCTTGCTGAGGCTGACGGCTAGATTCCTCAGCTGGCAGGTGAGTGTAAAAAATGGGCAGTGAGCATGTGCAATAGCCAGCCTGCTATTTGCTATGACAATTTTAAATAGCCAGTAGCAGAATCTAGCCAGCAGATGAAGGGGGGGTTTGTTGCTTGAGAGTTAATAGTAACTCTCAAGCAACCAGGAACTACAGTTATGTGGCATCTACCAATGGGTACCGGATAACTGGGGGTTTACTGTATAATGTAAGCAGCAACAGTCACATGCATGCACTGCAATTAAGATGATAATGCTGCATTAGTGGAATTAATATTACAGTGCTATCAATAATGGAACATGTCAGTCCACAAACATTGATTCCAAAGGCATGCTGATAAGTTAAATGTCCATGTATGTGTGTATGTGTGCATGTGAGATGGGAACCATAGATTGTAAGTTCCTTGAGGGCAGGGACTAATGTGAATGTGCAGTATGTAAAGTGCTGGGTATATTGTTAGCATTATATAAATACCTGTAATATTTTTGAAATGACAACAAAGACCTTTAGACCTTTAGAAATGTTTAGTGATGACAATCTACAAACAGATACTTCTGTTTGTAGATTTGTAGCAATGAAGTAATAAAATGAACTAGGATCACACTAATCCAGCACGTTATTATTCTGAGTTGCCCCACTCAAGTGGCGGCCATATTGAGTGGGGCACATGAGATTACTAACGTGCTGGATTAGTGGGATCCTAGTAAATTTTATTACTTCTACTTGCTGTGCTGTATGTGTATAGGCCAATGTAGTTGGATCTGTATGTGCGTTATAAGTAATCGAAATTAATCGATTAAAAATGTTTTTGATTAATCGAACACGAAAATTTTAATCAGTAACAGCCCTAATAATAAGTTATCAAAATAGGATAATTGATTAATTAATAAAATCAATTAATATCAATTAATACCAAATAGTGTGAATTATTAACAAATGTGACATATTAAACCACATTTAAACCACATAAATATGAATACATTTAACATAACATAATTAAATGAATGTGAATAACCATTAAATCAAATATTCCATATACAATACATTTAGCTCAAAGTTCATATCACACCCAGAGTGATAAATAAAAGTCCATAAATAAAAAATTATTAAATAAGTGCAAATATAGTCCCAAAAGTGCTTGATAATTGCTTCCGAAAGCGCCTTGTGCCACACAGACACCCCTCTAGGAGTGCACACTCACCACATATCAATGGCTGTAAGTTAGCAGCCAAAGTTTCATCATCAAGACGTCTTCAAGGGGACAACAGGGCCTGTTGTCCCCTTGAAGACATCTTGATGGCGAAACACGTCGGGGGCGGGACTGTTTGAGGCTAAATCAAATCCGGAAGTGCGGGCTGTTCATTTGGATCTTGCTGGCCGGTTGTTTCTTTTGATTGATGTGAGTTTTTTAATTTAATTTAATAAATATACTTGATCTACTGCACAATGAGGAGTTCTTTTTTCTTATGAATGTGGGGACTTCATCATCTATGGACCATCGCTGTGGAGGCACACAAAGAAAACGCTGGGCAACCTGTTGGCATATAAGTGAACTTTGGCTGCTAACTTACAGCCATTGATATGTGGTGAGTGTGCACTCCTAGGGGGGTGTGTGTGTGGAACAATTCACTCCACACAGTTTGGGCTTGGCAGGCCTCATTATCATTTTAATTCTTAAATGGTTCCCATAATCTCTTTGGCGCCTGTGCACTAGCACATCTTGTAGTGATCATTATTGGAGCATTGTGGGTTCATACAAGATTGATAGGTACTAACCACTACTTGTGTAGCTTACTCCATAGGCAGTCATTTTTTTCTATTTGTTTAGTGAGCAATTGCTACTAGTGACTGATTGCTTGCAATCTAATTAAGCTACTAAAATCTTCAGCATAGGTCTAGCCTAATGAAGTTACTGGCAGCAAGTAGTTATTAAAAATGTCAATGCAGATTAGCCCTAATGGTAAGGAGATAAGGTAAAGTAACCATGAAGCCATGCTAGATTTAATACCTAAATGATATAGAAGCACATGAGTTTGAATAATAAATATGATTTAAGACCCCCATTAAGAACATCTATGTTGTAGCGGTGTATAGTTTTCCTAATGCACATTAGTCAACCGGCATTCTCTTAATGTGAATAAAATATTCCTTTACCAATTTTAATCTCTTGATAGAAATGCCTGTATAATTTAGATTAATGTGCATTTTTGGCTTTAAATCACTCTGTCACTAGATTATGAGAAATCCAAAGAATGTCATCCTGTTAAAGATGAAGTTCAATACTTACCTGTTTGGTTACATTCCTTTGTTCACTCTCTTGCAAAGCTACAAGCACTTCTTGGTGAGTTAGATAGGGAGTCCCCCATTAAACATTGTGGTTTCTGCCACTGGCTCCTACATCACCATTGGGTCCTGTAGTGGCACAGCAGCTGGCAGAAGAAGGCACAGCACCCAGCAGGTGACATTCTTTTTATTTTTATTTTTTTAATCTGGAGCTCGTCTCCTATGCGGCCATCTTCCTCCGCGGTCGGCCACGCCCCCAGCAGGTGACATTCTGTACAACAGTGCTGTTTGTAGCTCTTTAAGAGAGTGAAGAGCAGATTTGCCACCTGGTGGATGTATACACATTCTTCCATTGCAGGATGAAACTGTTTGGAACAACAGCCTACTGAAAAAATCACTTAAAAAATGTTATGGAGGAGTCTAGTACATTATGCAGTGGTTGGCACAGAGTTAAAAAAGTTGACTCTAAAACTGTCTAAGTGTGGATGCAGTAATTATCTCCCATTTATCTTTACTACACACCATTTAATTTTAGTTAGCACATTAAGAGTCTTAAAGTCAGGTAATTGCAGAATTCCTAATTAATTATTGAACAGAACAGCATGACTTTCTGACCCTGCTAATCTTTACTTTTACTGTCAGATAACTATGGAAATGGATGTTAAACAACAGCGGTGAAGAAATTTTATTTTCAGTTTTTATTATTTTCCCACTTACCTTGATGCAGGGCATTCAAAAGCAATTAGCAATAATGTAATATTGGAAACAGACTGGGCAAAATATAGAAGGCATGATCCAGGAAGCTGAAATGCAGAATTATAATGTGTGTTGTTGCAGCTACTGGCATGGTCTTATCACATGGATAGGCAGCCTATGTCTCTCCAGCTGGTTTTAAATTATGTTTGCCCACATGCTTTGCTAGCCCACTCAGTTGTCCTACCATCATCCCAGCATGTATTGTCTGACGGTGCTGAACAGCAACTGGGAGAAAACAGTTTGCTTGTCCCTTCACTATGGTATGAGATTAGATCAGAGCTATTGCAGTAGTAATCTTGTAGAAAAAAAATACTTTTGTATGTGAAACCTCAAAACTGTTAATTTTCTTAACTTTTTAGATGACGTTATTGTCTTTAAGAAAAACAATATTTGGTAATTTATTCCATGTACAATTAAAACAGCAGTGTACAAATATTGTGAAATTATAATAATATTTAACTTCAAGTGTTTCAAAAGGCAAAACTTTTTTTAGTTTTAGTTAGATCTGGAATGAGTTTGAACCCCTGTTAGGTTATTTTTCCTGCCAGTGAAGATTAGCTTCTCTATTTTTACCTACTGACAGCTATCACCTATTCAGAAAGTGAGTGGGAACCCAAACATTCAGAGAAGTCAGCAGAGCAAGAGTTAAGGATAAAAAAGCAGCCAATGGGGCAAATGTTCCAGCGTCAACTGACTTACAGAGGAATAGCCCTTCACTTTCAGAAGATTTCTTCTCATTTACTCTTGAGTCACTTGGACAGGAAATTAAGGGAAATCTCTCCAGGGACACACACATAGCCAGGAATAACCCAATAAGGGTTTTAACCCTTCCCTGCTCTATTCAAAATAAAAAAAATTGCATATACCTACACTTCAATGAGTTATCTCACAACCCCTAGTTTAAATGGTAGGTACAAGGTTGCCCATAGACTTACAAACCCTAAATTTAGACATTCCTACAGTCACCCAGTTTTGGCAGTGTTGATGATATGAGGCATTGTTTGAGATTAGTCATGCAGTGTATGTGTATAGTCCAGATACACAGCATGACTGTCTTCATTTCTGATGTTTGTGTGAGATCACTTTTTCATGGATTCCCACAGCTGGTATATGATAATTTTTTAGGCATTTGGTCACAAGACCTCAGCTGAAGGGAGTATAAGAATGCAGAGTGATATTTGGTCATGGGACCAGCTGCAATGGTAGTTTCCTTTGCAAAGCTAAGCATTCCAGAGGTTTTGTTAGCTGTGACTTGAGACATACCATTTGCAGGGAGTCTAATGTTGATGAAAGGTCTGCTTTAAAGAGGAACTGCAATAAAAACATGTGTATTCTACTGGCCACAGAAAATAACAAAGTTAAATTTAGGTATGTAAATTGTCAAAAACCTTTAGCTAATACATATTAGCTTTCTTAAGATCATGTACATTTCATTGCTTGTGTATCTTCTCCTGCTCCTTGCCATGTGTTAAATGATAAGGTATAAAACAAAAATAAATACATAAAAAATCTCCTATGATATAGTGGACATTTTCTTTGTTTTTGTTCTGCATAAACTAGAAATTCACTTTAAATATGACTGATAGAAAAATGTCTCTGGAAATGCATTTAAAATGTTGGCGTTTATACAAACCAGATAAAATGAGATTTCTTTCCTTAAGGATTCAGCACTTTGGTAAACCTGCTGCGATCTGAAGATGAGATCATTGTTGCAAATACAGCCCTTTCCTTGGGTTGTTGCTTTGCTGTACCAGGATCAGCTTCTTCCCTCCTCCAGTCTGATATCCTGAAGCTCCTACTGACCCATGCTGGTGGAGATGCCAAGAAGTCCTCCGTGCAGCAGAATGCAGCCATAGCACTGGCGAAACTGTGCTCTGCAGAGCCAAGGTGACAGATGCTTGTAATATATAGTAGAGGAGGAGATGAATGATTACACAGCTGGTGTAGAAGTACAAATAACCTAGAACTCATATGCCCTTTTAGTTTGCTTAAAGCATATTTCTACTTTTACAGTCAAATTTAAGTAAACCCCTGTATATATTGTTAGATGTTCCTATTCACACCTCATACTATAAAATATGAATGACCTTTTAGATGTTTTATTGCAGCAGGCAACATGGTCAATTCCATGTTTTTCTCAGCACCTTTCACAGTAATCTGTGCCTATATAAATACTGACTGAAATTTGAGGATTGTGTTTCTCTCATTAACTTAATTAACATACAATGCTGAAGCCATTGCTGTAACCCTTTACTCTTTTGTTAGGGCAGGCAGTGTTCAAATCTACTTTACAAATGATAATCACAAACCCCTTACCGCTCACAACCCCCCCTAACATTACAAAGAAGGAAAAACAAGTAGAAATGTTAACCCTTAAGAAGCCAAGAAACCCTAACCCAAGTAAAGAAACATTTTTTTAAAAATAAGAATTCAGCTTATGCTAGGAGAACCTGTAACAAATATACAATTGGTGTTATCCCAATTTGGCTGTGAAAGTGGAAATACACTTTAAAGTCCAGGTGAGCTGCACTTATTGTGGTAATGAAGACATGCAGTCATGATGTATACATGTGCACATTTTCATGACTCATATTGCAGGCTTTCTTCATTTTTTTATTAAGTTTTTATTAGGTCTGAAGCCTAAAAATTCAACATTTTCTCCACAGAAATCAGCTGCACCCATTGTAACATGATCAGTAAACACTAGCTCTGCCTTTACACACAATACACTGTCCTGGGGAGGGGGGCTGGTGGGGGATATTTTCACATTGCTTGCAAAGCACAGAGCCAGACACTTCCATGAGGATATGAAGAAGAAAGACAGCTAATATAACGTTCTATTTTTATATACTTCAACTGCATATGCCTGCTTCATGTACACTTGGTACACATTGCCTCTGCAAAGGTGGAAATGGGTTTTACGGTTCCTTTATTCAAATAAAAAGATCTGTATAATACAAAAATGAGATCTTCAACGAAGCTTAATAGCATTAAGTACAAAAATGTAAGCGCAACAACAAAGTGGAAAATATTGTAATCCACAGTAACCAGATATCATCACAAAAATGATTTTTAGCAATGGCGTCATGGCACTTCTTTGTTGGCCACATACAGTAAGTGCTGCTGGCCCTGACTCAATGGAGTTGATTTACTAAAGGAAAATAGGCTGTTCACTTTGCAAGGAAATTTGTATTTTGTAGGGTAAATTTCCCTTAGCTTAGTACATGTGTTGAAATTTCACTTTGCATAGAATATGCAATTATGGCAAAGAAAATAAAAAAACTACAGTATGCTTGCTTGTACATGATTAGGTTGATGGGAGTCAGCATAGCTTCCCCTCATCTAGGTTAAAGATAGGGGTTGTAGGGGTAATTTTACCTTTTCAAAAACCCCACATTATGTATTGTGTGGCATTAGATTTGCAATTCCAAAAACCAGCGCCATATGATTTAGCTCACTAGAAATCAGATCTTAAAATTCTTATTGATTCAATAAGTGACTGCAATTTGGATATTGCACTTTGATTTAGTTAATTGGTAAACCTGTTTGTGTTTAAAGAGCTCTACTGGTTTTGGAAACCCAACTAATATGCTAACAGGAGCGAGGGTTTATCCAGATATTATTGCAGTGTTATTACATGCTGTATATATTTGATTTAATACTTTAAAATGTAAATGTAACTAATTTAACACATGCTGTACACTGGAGAATATGTAGGGACAAACGTGTAGGACATCCCTATGTGTAAAGAAAAGATACCTGATCTGTCAATGGTTCATAAGTGGATGGGCTGATATTTAAATGACTTTTCCTTATGATTTTATGGTCAGATCTGCCATTTTGGCATAGGGTGCTTCTACATAATGCACAGGACTATGTGAATAACCCACTCAATATTCGTGCATGATGTACCATTGGCATAACAGATCTAAACAGCCTAATGTGTCTGATGCTTTACCTCTGCATAGCCACAGTTATTCATGGACATTTTCTATTCTATAATACATGATGATAGTGAATCAGTTATGTACTTTTAACAATGCAACCATCTTCAATTTCAAGGACAAATGATGTAATTCTAAAGATGTACATTTTGTATTTTTCTATACATATAGCTTTTGTACAAATGTTTTTATTTCATTCCAGCGTAGTATGTTTCAGTAGAATACGCTTAACTAATACAATGCAAAAAAGTAAGATGAAACAGAAAAAACATTTATGTAATATTTTTTTTATTTACTCAGGTACCTGGTACAACTTCGGGAACTTCATGGAATTGAAATTCTCAACTCTTGTATGAAGTACATCAAATGACTGAACTCACGAACCAGATGCTGAGCTGGTATTATTGGATATACAGACTTTTTTACAGTAACTGTAAAAGAAAATAGCTGAACAGAAAAAATGTGCAAGTTGTTTATGTCCGCCTTGTAGTAGATGCTGGTTTTCTGCATTTGTTATTTTATTTTCTGTTACTGTAACTTGCTGAGACATTTTTCTAAGCTGTTATGTATAATTGTATTTATTGTAATATGGGAAAATATATTGTGAAGCCTTTACAAAATCACCAATCACCAATAAAGTATCATTTTGCTAGGTTTTTTTGATGATTCTAGTTTTAAAGTGTGTTGGGTTTTGACTAAAGGACAGACAACTGTGAACAGGCCCATGAGATCAGTGGTATAAAGCATACCTGCGGTTCCCTTTGTTTAACAGCGTTGTGCTTCCAGTACGGCAGTATTATCTGCAGTACTCACTTTTGTTGCCAGCGGTTTAGATATTAATGGCCGTGTGCTGAGTTTTTTTGAGGGGACAGCAAATGTACACTAATATACAAGCTATACACTCACTACTTCACATTGTTTTGTTACAGCACAAATAATTTATTACAATTTTATACTTTTTTAAATTAAATACTTATTTTAAACATATCTTCTGTTGCAATCTCCTGTAGGCTCTTTGCAACCACTTCCACTCTCCATGCATATAATGAAATATTGACTTCAAAGTGACTTGTGAAAATACATTAAAATGTTAAAGAAGAACATTTTCATTAACCCTTGCAATGGTTAACTGCTCGTTTGTGTCTAGTTATACTCAACTCCATCTGCAGAGCCAACTCCCTGCTTCTCCGGTCATTAAAGCGCATCTTCTCCTCCCCTGCACAAATGAAATGTTCCTCAGTGTCCTCGTATCTATACACTTGTTTAGAATGTGATGACACTAGGGGGTCTATTCACGAAGCTGCCAAAGGATCTAGCCGTAGCTTCGGCCGATCCTTCGGCTAGCTTCGGCCCCAGGACCCCTTCGTTTGAGTAGAACCGAAGGGGTGCTGTACGGGCTATTCACTATAGCCCGTACAGCTTCCGAACGTGGCCGAGCGGCTCAGTCGAGCCGAACGCATATGCATCGGCTTGGCTGAGCCGTGCAGAAAGCCGAAGCTGGCCAATTGGCCGGCCGACTGCCTGCTTCTTACAGCTGGGCGGATCTTACGGCTGCCTCCGGCCACTTGCAGAGAGATCAGCGTTCCTGGTTACCTGCTAACCAGGGACACTGATCTCCAAACGGCGAACTCTCCCTGGCGCTCTGGGAGTCTCCCGCTCCTGGCCGCCAAGGAGAGAAACACTGCTGTTTCTTTTTTTTCTTTATTCTGACACGGAGCGATGTCAGAATAGAAAAAAAAATTCCCATTGGAATGCATTGCTACATTCCTATTGGCTATTTCAATTTGCAATAGCCAATAGTAAACTAGCATTGTACCCGCCCTCTGCTGCAGTTCTCAATCAGGTCCATAAGCAGAGGGCGGGTACAATGATAGTTTGCTATTGGCTATTGCAAATTGAAATAGCCAATAGGAATGTAGCAATGCATTCCAATGGGAAATTGTTTTTTTTTTTTGCTATTCTGACATCGCTCTGTGTCAGAATGAAGAAAAAAAAAGAAACAGCAGTGTTTCTCTCCTGGGCAGCCGGGAGCGTTTTTATTGTTACTTTTTTTTTTGATGGCAGCAGAGCCGCAGGACAATAGGAAACTATTGGGCGGAGCTAGCTGTCACTGCTACCGTGTTTCCCCGAAAATAAGACACTGTCTTTTATATTTTTTTTGCCCCAAAAAAACACACTAGGTCTTATTTTCAGGGGATGTCTTATTTGTTTTTAATGTGCAACAAAATGTACAACAATCCAAAGTCATGTTCAAAGTTAGTAACCGGCACTATAGAGGAAGTATCGGGTAATGCTACTCTGCTCCCTTCGCCGCCGCAGCCTTGCTTTCTACAGCACCAGCTTCCTTTGCCATCAGGGACAGTGGTACCAGCGGTGCAGCAGAGGGGACATCAGACAGTGGATAGCGCGGTAAAGTACGGTACCATTTATCAGTACACATTACAGTACAGTACCATTACATTAAACAGTGCCTTCAGGGGGACAGCAGTTGGTGAAGTATGGTACTGGAGAGTTCCCTGTCATCCCCTTAATACAGTATGTCCCTGCAGGCTGATACCATCTCTCCTGCTCTTCAAGTTCCCCCTCACATGCCACCACCCAACCAGGTCTTATTTTCGGGGTAGGTCTTATATTACAGGAATCTTGAAAAATAGTGCTAGGTCTTATTTTCAGGGTAGGTCTTATTTTCGGGGAAAGAGGGTAGCTCCGCACAATCGTTTTCTATTTACTTTTTTAAACTTTTTTAACAAGTTTTCTGTTCTGCTCGGTCCCTCTGAGGGACCGAGCAGAACAGCCGAGCCGAATGCTGCTCGGCAGAATTCGGCTATTCACTCACTGCTGTTCGGCATTCGGAAAAGGCCGAACAGCAGTGAGTAGCCTGCCGGAGGTTCAGCTCAGCCGATCCAGATGTTGGATCAGCTGAGTCGAACTCCTTCTGCACTTCGGGTCGGCCGAACATGCTGACCCGAAGCCATGTGAAGCAAGCCGATGTACGGCTGAAATCAGCCGTACCAGCCAGAAGTGAATAGCCGAACAGTGTTCGGCTCACTTCACTTGGGGTCAGTTGTTTACTCGGTTGCCCTCGGCAGCTTAGTGAATAGACCCGTAGGATTCTTAGACCGCTGCAGTGGAGGGGGAGAGAGGCACTAGAGACTGGTCTAAGAACAAGCCGGCTGGAATGGTCATGTGAGTATAACTATTTTTTAGCACCTAGACACAAATTAGCAGTTAACCCTTGCAGTGCATGGGGTAGTCCTACTGCAAGGGTTAATACCGTTTCCCCAGAGTTCTTTTTTAAAGTTTATATGAGATTTTAGTTATTGCAATAACATATACTTTAAACTCTGCATATACTTTCTTTGCATGGATGCCATACCATCAGATGCTACTTTCAATAATCACAGAGAAACCAGCAGACGTATTTTAGGAGACCAACCATTCATACACATGCAGCCCTGATAAAAATGTTCTTTTATTAACTCCCGAAATGCTTTTGGGTGTTATTCTCTCATCCTGATTATGTGTTAAAATACATTGGGGGGAATTTATCAGAACTGGAGCAGACAAAATCTGGAGCGGTTGGGCATGGCAACCAATCAGCTTCACTCTTCAGTTTGTTTAGTTAAGTTTTGAAAATGAAAAAGAGAAGCTGATTGGTTGCTGTGCAAAGCTGCTCCAGATTTTGTCTGCTCCAGTTTTGATAAATTCCCCTCATTCTCTTTACACTGTAAGATAGTGCAGCACTATCATTTCTTTCTTTACCATAGGATGCCACCCAGGGTACTTCTTCTGGCCCCTGATACATGAGAGCTGCCTATCCAGAGCCAATCAGCTTTACCAACCAGACTCTAGACATGTGCACGGAAATGACGAAACAAATGAAAACGAAAAACATTGTCATTCGTTTCAACAAAGAAAACACATGTTTATGCTGTTTTGGATTCTGATGCAACGAGCCTCCAAATCCGAAACCACACACTGAAACTGTAAAACTTGCAAACCAAGATATACTTAAAGATGGCGGCGCACCTGTGCAGAATGTGCCAGCAGCCGATATGGACACAGCTGGTTCAGCGTATGATGTCACCATCATGTGACATCAAGCACTCCGCCTCCAAGATGGCGGCGGGCACGCGCAGAACATGTCGGCGGCCTATATGTTGTTCCAATGAGTTCTGCAAATGAATTTATATATGCCCACATATACTTTTCGTATATTCAGGCATATAATAAATTTGTTATTTCGGATTCGGACGAACCGCCAAATCAACTGAATTTCGTTGATTTGTAGGTTTGTCCGAATCCGAATGCACATGTCTACCAGACTCCATTTTGTGATATTGGATCATAATTATTCAGTATCCAGTGCATCACAGTCACATCTAATCCTTTTGATAAAAACTAATTGACAGGAGTTCTAACCCTTCACTAGTCTAATCAAAACTTGAAGAAAAAAAAAGAGTTTTCGCTAGAAATTAAGAAAAAGAGCTTTTCCTTTAACCATTGAATGCATTATTCACTAAATGAATGTTATAGGCACTGTTATGCCTTTCTTGCAAAGTAACCAATGTGTTATGTAAGCGTACATAGATGTAAGATAGTCTTAAATTTTTGCCTTTGCGTTGTTTACTCTATCTGATGTATTGGCCTCAACAATAAATGCTACACCACTAATATACCTTCCAGGATACTCATTTAAGTGATCATGATTAACAACTACCCTAGTACACTACTACCACTTAAACAGAAAATATTTCTGGCTTCATCTCTGTACAGGAAGTGCAGCTCACACAATATTTTTATGTCAATAATCCTTACAGAATCATTGTGTCACCCTGGGATGTGATACAGCTCAGCTGTACTCTGTGCATAGGATACAAATGAGTCCTGTTTGACCTTTATTATATATGCCAGGGCATCAAAATAAAAAATTCTGCCTGAGAATATACACATGTGCCTAGAAAGAAAATACTCAGAGGGAATAGGAAAACACACTATATAAAAAGTTTCTGGAATTCAGTAAATCAGACTACTGAATTAAAAAGACCTTTCACAATAGCGGCAAGTAATTCAATACAGAATGTAAGGCAGTGGCAATATACTGTCCGTAAGGCCGAGTCAGCAGTACTTTTTTATAAAGAATGAAAATATATACTGTATATGGGCAGCCTTCCTGTCTTGTGCTTTGTATGATTTCCTTGCCGAGGAAAGTACATGATGCAGTCATGTTCTATAATACAGCCTTGGTTCTACAGACTTTAACAATAACGGACCATGTAACAAAAAATGTTTAGAAGAAATATCTGTTGTCCATTTAATCAGGTAGACAAATCCTTTGTTCCCTATCCTAATCCACAGAATGGCAGAAATTAGAATCAGTGAAGTAGTCTTACCCTGTGGCAGAAACTATATAAAATTATGCCAAACAGTAATAAAGATAAAAGCATATAATTTTATTGTATGACTTCAGAAGAATTAATAGATCTACTGCAACAATTATTATATATATCTTCTAGTATTACACCTATTAAAATGCCACCAGATTATAAATGATACTCTTGATGTGGTATCATTTAAAATGCACACTAAATGACCAACACAAACATAAAAAAACCTATGGGGGTTATTCACAAAGCTATCCGAAGGATCAGCCGTAGCTCCGGCTGATCCTTCGGCTAGCTTTGGCTGCCTGAGCCCTTCGGTTCAGTAGAAATGAAGGGCTGCTGTACGGGCTATTCACTGTAGCCCGTACAGCTACAAAAGTTGGCCGAGCGGGTCGGTCGAGCCGAAGGCATATAAGCAGAGGTGAAAGCCGAAGCAGGCCGAACGGCCGGCCATTGGCCGAATGAAAGCCTGTGGCCACTTGCAGAGACAGATTACCAGGTTACCAGGTAACCAGGGACACTGATCTGTCATTACTCTCCTGGACGCTCCGGGAGTCTCCCGCTTTTAAATAGTGGCTCCTGGCCACCCGAATCAGCGCCCCCTGGTTACCAGGTAATATGTATATGGCTCCCAGATCAGCGCCCCCTGGTTACCAGGTAATATGTATATGGCTCCCAGATCAGCGCCCCCTGGTTACCAGGTAATATGTATATGGCTCCCAGATCAGCGCCCCCTGGTTACCAGGTAATATGTATATGGCTCCCGGACCCAAATGCAATTCAGAAATTTGGAACGCGAATGCCATTCGGGTCTGGGAGCCATATACATAAATTACTAAAGCTGAGGATCCCAGCTTTAGTAATACAGACTAATATTAACGCTGAGGCTCCCAGACCCGAATGGCATTCGAGATCCAAATTTCGGAATTTCATTCAGAAATTCGGATCCCGAATGCCATACAGGTCTAGGAGCCTCAGCTTTAATATTATATGTATATACTGAACACATTTTCGTTACCAATTAGATTTTCTGGCCAATTAGATGGCTCCCATGTTGCCGTAACAAAAATTTGTGTTCAGACCCATTCAGATGCATTAAACCGAAAAACACATCTGATTGGCCAGAAAAGTCACATGTCCGATTCAATTTAGTTTTTGAAGGAAATTCGGACGGAATCTGAAATTCAGAAACCGAAATTCCTAAATTGGACATATTCAGATACTGTACATTGGGATTTGGAAATTCGGCTGTGTCCGAATTTCAGAAAATGTGTCCAAATTTCGATTTGGAACAAAATGAATCGCACATGTCCAGGGCCGGACTGGCCATAGGGCAAACCGGGCACTTGCCCGGTGGGCCGGGTAGAACACAATCAACCTGATTGTGTTCAGGCCGGTCCGCTATGCCCGAATGCTGGCTTTGAGGAGAGCCGGCACTACCACACAGGAGACCCTAGAGGGCGCTGGTGGGGGAGGCCAGAAAACATCTCCTCACCCAGCTCTATCTACTCTCTCTCTGCTGGTGCTGTTCCTGTCCCGGCCGAGATATTTGCATATGAATGGGCCGCAGTAATTTGCATATCAATAAGCCGCTGCCCATTCATATGTAAATATCGCAGGTAATTCATATGTAAATCAATGTCGCCCCCCCTAAGAAAAAGAAAAAAACTGCCTGAAGACTAAAAGCACAAGGGAAGTTTAAGCATGTGTATGGTGTATTCGTTTCTTACATTGGCGGTCATTGTGAACACTTTCGTTACATTGGCGATCAGTGCGAATAGTTTAGTTACATTGGCAGCCGGCAAGGCCAATTTCCCGGCATCTCCCCCTCCCCCGCACCCTTCGGCGGCCAGCAGCTTCGGCATAGGGGCCGGGACGGGCCAAACATTAGGCTTATTGTGTTCGGCCCGTCCTGGCCCCACCCCTATGCCCGAAGCTGCTGGCCGCCAAAGGGTGCGGGGGCAGGGAGATGGTGCCGTCAGATGAGCTGCGGAGGGGATTGTGGCAGGCAGTGCTGAGGTCCCCACCGATGTTCTGTAGGTAACCGCTCCTCCCGTCCGTTCTGTAGCTGTAGCGGCCGGGAGAGAGAGCTGACAGGGGGATCGCAGCTGCGGACATGGTCTACATCTCTGTCGGATGCAGACCATGTAGCTGAATCTGCGCCGACACTCGGATGCTTTCGGCCAGCGCTCTTTCAGTGAACGCTGGCCGAAAGGATTGTGAAGAAATGATTGGTAAGGTCTGGGGGGGCACGGACTGGGGTTGTATGTGCACATACTGTGTTTCCCCCAAAATAAGACACTGTGTTATATATTTTTTTCAATAAAAAAAGACACTAGGTCTTATTTTCGTGGGATGTCTTATTTTTGCCTGGCTGCAGCTGTCCGCTCTCCGCTCTGATGCCGTCCACTTCGACCCCACTGGCTATGCCGTGCTGTGCCTGCTGGGAAATGTAGTCTTCAGCGGCAGCCGAGGCAGACAGGTGGGTGGGTGTACATGCGGGCAGGGGGAGGGAGCAGGGGGAACAAGTAAAAATCAGTTATATGTGCAGCTACCCCGAAAGTAAGACCTAGCGCTATCTTCAGGGATTTCTGTAATATAAGACCTACCACCAAACTAGGTCTTATTTTCGGGGTAGTTTTTTGCTTTCGGGGAAACACGGTGTGTATATATATATATTTAGATTCTGCACAGCCCACCAAAGAGTCTCAGGTGTTCCTTTGGTGGGCTCTGCAGGATCCGAGGGGGCTCTGCAGTCTGCAAAGCCCACCACAGATCCTGCAGAGCCCCCCTGAAATCCTGCAGGATCTGTGGGGGGCTTTGCCAGGTCTTGGGGGCTTTGCAGGGTCCATAGGGGGCTCTGCAGCCTGCAAAGCCCACCACAGATCCTGCAGGATCTGTGGGGGCTTTGCTGGGTCTCAAGGGGGCTTTGCAGGATCTGTGGTGAGCTCTGTGAGGTCTATGGTGGGCAGAGTCCACCACAGATCCTGCACAACCCCCTGATACAGCAGGGTCTCAGGGGGGCTGTGCAGGATCTGTAAAAATCATCAACCGTGTCTCAGGGGGGATTTGCAGGGCCCACCAGAGATCCTTCACAGCCCACCTGAGACCCCGCAGAGCCCACCACAGAGCCCACCACAGAGCCCACCGCAGAGCCCACCTGAGACCAAAGCCGAATGGGCTAAATTTACTGTATGGGGGCGCCCGAGTTTTGGCTTGCCTAGGGCTTCCACCAGCTGCCCATCTTTCCCTCCTGAGATCCTTTGCCCGAGACTTCAGGCTGGTACCCCGGAGCAGAGCGGCAGCACAAAGTATGTACCGAATGCATATACTATTATTCTGCATTGCAGTATAATGTATTGCAGGGATTTTTAGTCATCTATAGCTGATGGTATTATTCTGTATTAGAGTGTAAGCTCCTCTGTACAGAGACTGATGTGACTTCTCTGTACAGCACTGCAGTATATGTCAGAGCTTTATAAATGTATAATAATAGTGTGTGACTGTGCGGGGGAGATTAGAGTGTTAGCTACTTTAGTGCAGAGAATGCCAGGGGGTTTGGGGGGCCAGCGAGATTCAATGTTCTATAGCAATATGTCTGTGAAGGTTCTCATTCATCCAGGTCATGGTATAGCTGTAAAAAATAAGTCAAGGCAACTGGACTTTCTGTATTTTTCTTGAAGACGTTTCACTGGCCATCCAACCAGCTTTCTCAATTCAGAAATTTCTGAATTGAGAAAGCTGGTTGGATGAATAGTGAAACGTCTTCAAGTAAAATACAGCGAGTCCAGTTGCCTTGACTTATTTTTTACAGATATTCTCTATAGCAAGCTTCCTACATTGCTGCAAGGTTTGTGTATTGGTTGTAGCAAGGCTTGTGTGTCAGCTGTAGCCCTCCTGTACTTACTAGTGGCCGGCCCTGCCCCTCAATTGTGCTTCTGTGTTTGGATCCGCACCCTGGCGTGAGGGGTGGGGCCTGTCGGTTGTCATGTGATGGGGCTGCTCAGTCTAAAAAGCCCGGGCCTATTTTTAGTCCCAGTCCGGCCCTGCACATGTCTATAAAACAATTACAATTAGTTTATTCCATCTGGTACATAGTTCCAGTATGATAAATCTGTCCAATTGCTGATGAATTGTTTTATGTCTTCAAAAATAATCAATAAACTCACTTTTTGGTTATTTTCCCCTCTTAATGAAACCTTTTTAACCTACGGTATTTATGTCTACCATTTGGTCCAGTAAGGTTATGCGTTACATGCAGATATTCCAAATGTTGAACATTTTCTTGGGGTGATCCCGCTTTATTATTTTTCAAAAGGAACTATTTAAAAAAAAATCAAGTTTTAATACATATGTAACTGGAGAAAATTAGGTTTTTAAATATCCTTCAGTTCAGCTTAAAGGAGAACTATGGGGTCAGTGTTTTTCCCCATAGTTCTCCTTAGGGTAACGGGAGGACACAAACTAGCGTCCTCCCGTTACCCTAAGCTCATTTTTCCCGCGAGCTACAGCTCGCGGTATACTGAGACGCCGCAGCCGGAGCCGATCCCGACATCGACGTCGAGATCCGCCCAGCTGAGTGACAGCTGGCTCTGCCTATCTAGAGGCAGAGCCAGCTGTACCCGCCCCCTCCCCCGTCCCTTCCGCCAGTCAGCGCTGGTAGATTGGAGCGGGGAGAGGGGAATCTAGCCCCTCCCCCTGTCACGGCAGAGAGCCGTGACAGGATCGAGAGGTGAGCGAACCCGGTATGTGCTCGCTCACCTCCCGATCTACTGAGCTGACCTGTCACAGGTCGGCTAGAACTATGAGGTGAGTGGAAATCACTCATCTCATAGTTCTCCTTTAAACATAATCTACGTTCTCTATGCATGTGCAAATTTATATAGATCTTACTTAACAAATGTCTGCAGAAAATGTCATTTTCAAATAGCTGTGGAACATTTTAGTTTGAGTGAAAGCTGCTAACAATCCAAAACTGATTCTTGTAATGAAAAGTTTTTTTTGCAGCTTATTAGACTCTAAATCAACTTGAATAATATTCCAGAAGAAATAGAACGTAGGACTGCTCACATTTTATGAGATAACTCTCGTGTGTTTTTTTCTGGCTTTTTTTGTGTTATTTTTTCCACTGGCTCCTTATCAGATGATTCTCTTCTTTGATGGCTTGTGTATTATTCCATGCAACCTTTGTTCTCGTGGCTTCATTATAATAGATCTTTGTATCCCTCCTTCATCATAATCATGTTTCAATCATCTCCAGCACTGTAACATAATACATCAGAACATTACCATTCGGGGCACGACACACAACCAACAATACAAAGTTATTACACCTAGCACACAAAATGTATGTAAGACATTCTTCTTAAAGAGATCTGTGCGTAGGGATTTTTGAATTTAACAAAATGTGCATTTTGGATGATTCAAACCGAAAGCATGAAATATACATGGAAAATGCTTGACTGAGAAAATGTGGTTGCACAAAAAGGAAGGAAACGGTTTTTATACATGTCTTCCCAAAAGTAAATTCATTCTATGAGAGTATTGGAAAAATGTTTGAGTGATGGCACAAAATGTAAGGACATGCCTAGGCAAAATATTACTGGTCATTCTCAGAGTTATAGAAGGAGGGACCCCGCACATCACAACGGCAGCTGAGGCTCCCCAATGCATCACTGCACCAAACCTCTGTGTTTAACCTTAGCGGTGAGACAAGATTTTTTGCATGCTGGCTGGTGAGTGTGCTGGGAAACGTTTTGCTCTTGTACTGTATTAAGCCCTTCCATGTGCACCTTGCTGTAAAGCTGGTAACAAATTTATGAGTGCGTTTGCCATTTGTTTTGCTTGACTGATTTGGTGCAGTGACGCATGGGGGGCCTCAGCTGCTGTTGTGATGTGTGGGGTCCCTTGTGCGTCCCTGTGCCTTTAAGGGAGGTTGGGCTTCCTCCTGACAAACCTGCACCCAATCTGATATTTTGCCACATGTGCTCCAAGATGGAGATTCTCATAGTTTAGAGTTAGGACCGCACTATAAAGAGGTGTCTTGGCGTGGCTGTGCAGCTTTCATATTTTTTGCAGAAGACGTGTATCTAAACCTCTGTTTTTAACCTTAGCGGTGAGACAAGTTTTTTTGCATGCTGGTTGGAGAGTGTGCTGGGAAACATTTTGCTGTTGTACTGTATTAGGCCCTTCCATGTGCACCTTGCTGTAAAGCTGGTAACAAATTGATGAGTGTGTTTGCCATTTGTTTTGTTTACAGCACCAGCCACACATCTCCTCCTGCTTACTGGGGAACCATGCAGCGCTGTTTACAGCTCTTCTGCCACCCAAACCCGTCCATGACACCCTCTGGACCCCACACAGGCCTCCTGAGGCCCCACACAGTCCACCTTAGACCCCCACATCCCTACTGAGACCCCGCAGACGCTTCTGCCACCCCTCACAGCCCTTCTGTGACCCACACACAGTCCTTCTACGACACAGCCATCCTGAGACACAGCACAGCTCTCTTGAGACCCCCCACATGCCTCCTGAGACCCAGCCACACATCTCCTTCTCCTTACTGGGAAACCACACAGCACTGCTTACGGTGCTTCCTTCACCCACACCTGTCTGTGAGACCCTTCGGACCCCACACTAGATATGTGCAATTTATTTTGTTCCAAATTGTAATTCAGACAAATGTTTAAAAATTTGTACATTTGTATGAATCCAAATTACCGATAACGAAAATGTTGGATGCATCCAAATTTTTTTGAATGAAGTTTTCTTGTGTTAAGCATCAACTTTTTGAAAAAAAATCTGAATTTTCATTAGTGGTAGAATGCACTAACAATTTTCTTTTTTACAAAAATGTTTTCGTTAGCACATACCACTGCTAACAAAATTAACAAAAATTCAGATTTTGGCTGAATCACGAAACTAATTGACTTTCGCACCAGAATACCGAAAAACTAAATAATGACAAATCCGAAACAAAACAAAATGAAACTCATTTTTTGTGGGCACACATGTCTACCCCACACAGCCCTCCTGAGACCCCACAAAGCCCTCCTGGGGCCCCTCACAGCCCTTCTAATATCCCACACAGCCCACTTAAGGCTTTACACAGCCCTACTGAGACACCGCCCAGCCCACCTAAGACCCCGTACAGCCCTCCTGAGATGCCGCACAGCCCACCTGAGACCCTCACACAGCCCACTTGAGAACCCACATAACCCTCCTGAGACCCCCACACAGCCCACTTGAGACCCTGCACAGCCCACTTGAGACCCTGCACATCCCACCTGACACCCCGCCCAGCCTGAGACCCTGCACAGCTCTACTGACAGCCCCACAGCCAACCTGAGGCTCCACACATCCCACCTAAGACCAACACACAGCCCACCTGATACCTCACACAGCCCACCAGAGTACAGACCTCTGAACAGCCATCCTGAAACATCACATAGCCCACCTGAAAGCCGCACAGCCAACCTAAGACCACCACACAGCCCACCTGGGACCTTGCACCACCCTCCTTAAAACCCCTCACAGGCCACCTGAGACCCCAGACAGTCCACCGCAGCCCCCACACAGCTCACCCGAGACCCTGCACAGCCCTCCCAAGACTCTGAACAGCCCAACTGAGACCCTGCACAGCCCTCCTGAGACCCTGCACAGCCCTCCTGAGACCCTGCACAGCCCTCCTGAGACTCGGTAAATCAGGCTGCCACCCTAGAGCAACAATGACTATGTAGCTTCATATTATTATGCATTGCTGTATAATGTATTGCTAGGATTTATAGTCCTCTATAACTGATGGTATTCTGCATTGCTGTATAATGTATTCCTGGAATTTGTAGTTCTCTATAGCAGTTGGTATTCTGCATTGCTGTATAACGTATTGCTGGAATGTGTAGTCCTCTATAGCTGATGGTATTCTGCATTGTTGTATAATGTATTGCTGAGATTCGTAATCCTCTATAGCAGGTGGTATTCTGCATTTCTGTATAATGTGTTGGTGGGATTTGTAGTTTTCTATAGTTGATGGTATTATTCTGTGATGCTCTATAATGTATTGCTGAGATTTGTAGTCCTCTATATCTTGGAGTCAGTGGCAGAACTACCAAGATCACAGTGGTTGCAGTTGCAACCAGGCACTGGTGCTTCACCACAGTCCTAAAATCATTACTCAGTATTTTTTTAGATAAACTGTCACATGACACACAAAAAAAGGTATTGGTAATTGTTATCAGCAAGTACTTGAGAAAAGTACTTGGTACTTGTACTCGGCCTTGAAAAAAAGGTATTGGTGCATCCCTAGATGTGATGATTGATATGAGCTTAGTTCCAATTTACTTAGTAAGCTAAGGGAACATTCACTTTTCTAAAGTAAATAGTATCTGTTCCATTTGTAAATTTACCCCCTTTAGTCAGTCAACGTTTACTATTATCTTCTGCAGCTTTCAGATTTTACCTAATTCAGGAAATGTATTTCCATATTTTATTTGGAGCCCTGCCTGCTGGTAAAATCTTGTATTGTGACCGTAAAATTAATTGGTTCTTTATGACAATGATTCTATCCTAATGTGGAAAGCACTGTAAAAACATTTGGATCGAGCCACTAAATGTACTTACAAGGGATTGATGGGATCCAATACACATAGAAGATTTCCATTTGAAATTCCACTTTAATAGTCAACAGCTGAAAAATTTACAAAATTCCTTAATTGGTTTATCCTCTGCGAACATCTGTTCTCAAACTTTCAGTAAATGCTGCACCTTATGAAATATAATCAGTTTTAACATAATCCCCCATATTCAATAAAAATTCACAAAGCCATATTACGGACTTAAGTTGTCACTAATGTTTTGTGAATGTTAGGAACTCTGTACAAGGCTGATTTTTCACTTTAGATAGGCAGACTTTACAAAGTTTCTGCATGCATCCTGTGCTCATCTAGTGAATGGAATAGTAATACTTGATAAAGAAAAAAAAAGGAAAAAAGAAAAAACATTTGTTTATCATATTTGGAACTGATTAACTACTTGCTGCCCAGAGCAATTTCTTACATTTGCACATGCATGATAAAATCAGAAGTTTTGGCTAGTTGCAATGTTTTATGTTGCACGGTATTTGCGCAAATGATTATCAAACAAGTATTGTTAGGATAAAATTCACTAAAATTTAATTTAGTGCACAGAAACAGAATATAATGGCCAATATTTGGGTAAAATATAAAAGATGGAGTCACACCGGGTAAATAGATAACAAGCATGTTAAAGCCTTAAAATTGTGTGCATCCGTGAAACCGCAAAAAACTACAATAACCAAAATGTCCCATAGGCGACGCTTCACACGCTTTTACTGCTCATCAGTTTAGTGCTAACAGTGATTGATGGGCCTACAATTATTGCTCTCATTCCGATGCTCATGATAATATGAAACACATGTGTTGCACAATTTTTGTTTTTGCACGTAGGCGCATCCGACGTGTGTTTACGTTGTATGTGCATGCATGTGGGGGGCGGGGGGACTTCAAAAAATGTTTTTGCCATTTTTAATTTTTTTATATGTTACTTTATTTTTTTACACTAAGCTTTATTGCTATTGCATAGAGGGCTAACAAACCCCTTATGTAATAGCAAATATAATGTGAGAGGTCCTCTTTATGGAGCACCAGGGGTCTTTTAGACCCCTAATGTCACCTAGGGACCCCAAAGAAGCTGATGAAGCAGTGGTCTGCTTCACCAGCTTCTTCATCTGGCTCTAGGAGCCAGAGAATGTCCCCAGTGACACTGGAAGTGATGTAATGCACATCACTTCCGGGTCCAGTGATCGGAGGATAAATCAGTGGCTGGAAGCTGCTGATCTCTCCTCCAATCCATCAGGGGAGACCCTCCACACTGGTCTTGGACTCACATGGGGACAGGGAAGCTGACGGCAGCACCGGCAGAGGGGGGGGAGGGGGACGCGGTGCCGCACCATACAAGCAATGTATGTATAGACACCGGATTGCTTGTATTTCAACAGCCTGATTTGTCTTTTCTAGGTCGTCCAAGGGTATCATTGTCCTCATATGGAGTTGGATGAATCCATTTCATATGTTTTACCTCAGTTTTTTCTTGCTAGTCGTATGATCTCTTCTTAACTGGGAGGTTGGGTATATTATGGTACTTGAGGTTTTAGTACTTAGGAACTGTGTGGGTCTATTTTTTCTGTAATACTTATGTTTTCCAGTTTTATGCGCCAGTGTTATTTTTACCCTGTTTGCGCTGGGTTTATACCATTGCTCTTTGTTTATGCGTGGCCTGGTGTTGGTGGTGGGTTGGCTGCTGCCCTGTCCAGTACCTTCCCCCATTAGCCTACATTAACTGGGTTTTGTGGCTCGGTGGTTGCATAGGAAACATATCTTCTTTCCCAACGGTGGCCTCTCCTATTTTAAGTTTCACCTCTCTGTTCTTTTTTTTGTTTCTTCTGTCCTTTTCTTACATTTTGTACGCTACTAGTCTGTTTCCTGGTTAGTCTGGTCCATTCTTTTTATCTTTGCTTATAGGTTCTTTTCTCTAGCAGCTCTCCTCTCTCTCCTCTTCCTGCCTCTCTTTTTTCTCTCCTCTTTGTTCTTCTTCTTCTCAACCTTCTTTCTTCTTTTGTTTTCTTATCTCTATCCCCTTCATATCTTTTCTTTTGCTTCCCCTTCCTATCTTATCCTTTCTTTCCTTTTATCTCTGCCTTGCCTTCCTACTGTCATCCATTGACTGCAGCGATAGCTTCCTCTACCAGTGGGGTGGGCCGACCTTGTAGGTTGGTCTCAACACGAAAGTTCTGAACACACCTAAAAAGTGAACTATCTTCCTTCACGAGTTGCAGAGACTCCGTCAGCAGGTGTGTTTTATTCAGCAAACACACTTTTAATCCAACAAGATTCCTAGATTTCATAAAAAACACTTTCTGATAGCATATCATTGTGGCTCCCCAGACTCCAAATTTAAAGGGGCCAGCATATTGATCCACAGAGCTGTTCAGTGGGGCTTGCTTGATGTATAGTCCTGAGGGAAGAGCCGTGTTTGTTAAGTTTTTGTTGATTGGACACCAACTTTGCACATTTGCTAATTTGTATCTACAAAATTCCATGTTATTCTATTTTTTTAACGTAGGATCTTTCTGCCAGCAAGATCCTGCAAAGACATGCATATTTTATTAAGCCTGTGTGCATGAGCCTTAAATATGGAGATTAAATAAAGAAAGATAATTGTGTATTCACTGCCTGCTCAGTCCTCACTATCCGCCAATATTCAGCCATCTGCTATCCCAGATCAATTTTAAAGATCTAAAGAATGAGCATGTGCATATGGCCCTTTTTTGTTTGGTAAGAACTCTTAGAGCAGGTACAAAGGCCTATATTAAATATTCTGGGATCTCAGTTAGTTTTACTCCAAAAACACTTTAAAGGACACTAAAGGAAAGCAGGATATCCCATTAGTTATCCAATTAACCGTTTGTAGGTACAGATAGATGCAGTTCTTGCAGTGTTCACCACAATCCAGTCTTCATACTGTGCTTGCAAGAAGCTATACAAAGCAAACCACAAGGAATAATAAAATGCCCCAAGGTTTATTGCTCTGTCTCCTCTCTGTCTTTCCTATAAGTAATGGTATGCATATGTTCAATCAGAATAGCTTTATGCTGAAGGTTTATTAAAATGCCTGTCTAGTTTTTGAGACATCTTCAAGGTGTCTTTTTTTCCTAGACAGATAGGGAACTGTATTTAAAACAGTTCACAAACAGCAACACACACAGAATAATATCTAAGATATGAAAATTACTGTTGCAGATAAGAACTGTTAGTGATGCTTTCCAACCAGTAGATGTCACAAGTGCTACACACAGCCTGCCTAGTTGTGCTCAGCTTGGTATACTTCTCAATTATTGTGATGTTTAATAATTTGTTTTACTATTTCATGCTTTATGCTATTTCACAAACTTTGAAATATTAACACCTCTGTCACCCATTGCATACCTCAAACTTTCTGCAAGGGCTGCATGTTATGAGTGATATACATCTCTGCTCCTGATACATAAGCAGGACAAGCTATTTTCTCTGCCTTTACCACACAGACCCGCTGTAAGAATGACACACACATTTCACTTTTCTTGGTACACATACGTCATTGACACATACTTCTTAACGCCTCTTAATTTGAGCACATCACAATAAATAACCTTCAAGTTTTTTTTCGTTTATTTGTTCATTCAATACTTTCAGCGGTGTTCTATTTCAAATCTAGTAAATGTTAAGATCTCTAAAGCTAATTTTTTTATGTAAATTAAAAAAAAGTGCACAATTACTCCCAGAAGTCTCTTCTGTGTTTGCCAAAGTGTGATAATGTCATCTTGCTGACTTACAATGGCCATGCATATTTATATTATGAGTGATCTAAAGGGGCTGATTTATGAAGCCCAACACGCACACGCGCAGGTTGCGTGCGCGCTTTTACACGCCAAACCATACTTACGAAAGTTTAACGCGCATGATTGCAGAGTTTCGCGCAGGGATGGCGCGTATTTATGCATTTACGTACGCGCGTGGCGTGTAATACACGCTATAGACAACACGCCGCTCTAACTGAAAAAGACAAGTGCTAGAAACATATTTCTACCACTGCAAAACCACTGTGTGTTGGAGGGAGGACAGAACCTGATTGCACCAAGGA
>NW_017308189.1:257830-265374 GCF_000935625.1 Nanorana parkeri | reverse complement strand
GAAAGGTGTGCGGAGGGCACCTCCATCAATTGCATCTTTTATTGACCAGTTCTAGTTGAATGGTATCCGGAAAAAGGTATTCCCCTGTGACTTCTCTCATCATATTATGGGCTTACTTGAGTGAAACCATCAACTCTTCCTGCAGCATGGCATACCATTTATTTAATTAGGAATTTGAAAGCTAAATGGTTTTCCTGCTAAAAAGAAAAGGATTTATCAAATGTTGACATGGTTGAAAGGTCTTTAACTTTTGTCCCCATGAATAGAAATTACTATAGCATATTTTGCTGGAAAGCCATTTTCTTTTATAACATGTGAAGTCATAAAAACAATCCTTTCATAAGAATAATTCATAACAATCCTTTCATAAGAACAATTCATAAGAATAATTCAGCAATTCTGGATAGACAACAATTCTGTCTTCCAACTCTGCTGCCTGTGTAAAGACACAACGTATAAATCCTACAACCAATTAAATGGATACCTGTGGGTGTCTAGGGATAGAGACATATTATAATACCAGGCCAAGTCCTTAAACTTGTAATATTTAAGTCATTTTATACATTTCTTGTTAGCAGTGACAAAGACACAGCCAACTAATTACTACTGTTTAGTTACTGCTAGAGTAACTTATTTGCAAATTGCAGTAGATCAAGCAAATTAGATACTTTACAAGTAACAGGTTAACCAAAGTTGTCGTTGAATGTCCAATAAGTGTATTATATGAACTTATGTGAACAGTACAGTTTGCCAATTAGATATTTTATTAAAACAATAAACTTCTATTTGCCTGATATTCTTTGGTTCACTTTATTCACAATGAACTTAGTTTACTTCACCCAACCCTGATGGGTTCTTAATGACAACTTACTCATTTAGGACTTCAATGCATACAATGGTGCTGTGATTCCGAGTTTGGGTGTCATGTAGGTGATGTACACAACCATAAAGATCTGATCCTGGCCCCCAAAAAATGATTTTTTTGGCTAGGGGCGATCAACCGCAGGCAAGCGCATTATGTGCAATTACATTTGAAAGGCTTGGCTGGGCGTGGCTGTTTGCATGAGTCCTACGGACTAAATCGTGTGACTTCTGCAATCTGCCCCATTCGCAGGCGTATATGGGGCCATATGGCACACAGGATTCAGTTATTCAGACACAAGTGGGTTATACAGCCACCTTTAGGAAGAATTAGACAATGGTAAATAATAAAGCTGTTAGCTAGCCAGGTAAAGCCTTTCCCACTCCCATCATGCTTTCATTTTGTAGAGATGCAATGTAAGAAGTTGGTCACAAACCTACAGTGTCCATTAAGGAACTGCAAGAAATTCAGTTATTCAGGGGCAATTAAAAAGTCCAAAAGCAGTCCAACTGAGGGGTGGGAAAAATTAACAAAACCCTAACAGGCACACATAAGACAGTAAAACTGGTGCAAGCCTTTAGTTCAAAGTGCTGTCTAAAGGACCTTAAGTCCAAAGCTGGCATCAGATGAGACCTAAACATGCACCTGGTAACATTTAGATAATGCGTAAACAGAGATCTTGCACATCTGGGAAACAGTTGCCTGATGTGAAAAAGCCCAAGCGGCACTCATTGACCAAAAAGACTGACAGTAAAAGGTGGAACCTTGTCCATAAGACTATAAGCGCAAATAATGAGTCATTGTGTGTACACTCCATTCAGGTCCCCCCACAGCAGTGCGGAATTTCAATAGGATGCCAAGTCACAGTGCAATGACGTAGAGAACGATGCGGAAAAGCACTGATCTCATATCAACAACACTGCCCACTGCCAGAAGAGGTTAAAATAGCAAAGGAGAGTGGTGTTGCGGGGGGGATGGGGACTTGGGGAATAGTAAGCCCAGAGTTAAGCTTAAATGCTGAGTAGTTAGGCTGGGAACCCTCTATACATTCAATTCTACCTTAATGTATCTTTAAGGTTCCCTGTGGATAGATCAATGCCTGTCCAATCCCCCTAAAATTGCCACTCACTACTCTCCAAGTCCACCTTTAGTTCAAATGTTTTAAATCCGGAGTTCAGATCCCAGGACTGCCCACATCCTAGATAAGGTTGTAGATGTGCAGAGAAGGCAAAATGTTGCATACCCTCTATGGGAGAGTATATGTCCAAAGTATCCATGACCCTAATATGTGTTTTGGTGTTACTCAAAGACCAGACACTCTGCAGCAATCCGTAATTTTTTTTTTTAGATATGCCTCCTTTGTACTATTATTCCCACTACTATCTCACTTAACAGTGATATATAGAACGTTTAACTCCTATTTTCATTAAGGTGTAGGATGAGAGACCTCCTATACTTTGTAGCTGGTTGAAAGCTTAAAGCATTAAAATGTTCTGAGCTTTTGTTCAAAGTATCTCCCAAGTTCAAAGCTGTTAGGGCATTCCAGGTCACAAAAATTATTTAAACTTTAGTCCAAGAACAAGAATCATTACAATAGTGAAATGAATGGAAGGCATCACAGGGCCACAAGCTGTGAACTATTTAGGTCACCAGAGATCACTTAATAAAGACTTCTTTATTGGAAATTCTTTATAATGTATGTCATAAAACCATAAATGAAGTAATTGTTCTAGTGTGGGGCATACCCTAGTTTTTAGGTTCATGCTGTCTGGGATTTTTTTTTTCTTTTTTTTAATCCCTCCCACTCAGTAAAAACAAAAGTTGCTTTTTATTCAACCACAAAAGTTTTATGCAAACACCCGAGACATCCATGGAACTAAGGATTTTGGAAAAATGGTACTGAAGTAATTTCTGTAAAAAGAGAAATAATAATTGTGCGTCTTCATCCTCCAATGTAATAAAAAGTTAGAGTTCAGCAAACTGAAGAGTGCATCATAAGGAAATTTATTATCAGATTGCTTAAAGGAAAGCAAAAAAAAATTCCTCGGAGCCCCTAGCAGCTTCAGATGTGCACATTCATTTGCATTAGTTCAAAGAAGCCCAAGTGTCTGCTATGTAGGGTGAAAACAGAACTATGTATAGATTAAATTTAAAAAAATTTATGTATATATGACTCCAAGGGAATTTCCAAGCTACGAAACATTGTTTTCTCAATTACTGCATTTAAAAACTAAATTTAAGACCATAATTAGGTAAAAAGTTATATTTTCAATATATTTCATATACATTTTCAATATGTCATTTTCAGTTTTAATATGGGTTACCATACACCAGAGTTGTCAGCCATTCCTTACTAGTACAGCTATCCTTCAATTCTATCCATTAGCTGTAAAGTCTGTGTAGGAATCGTATACGTACATGCTTGTACCTTTTTCTAAAGATCTTCTGGCCAGGCTGCTGATATCATGGGCGTTTCCTCTAGTGGTGCTGGACGTTCCTTATTACTGTACTGAATGGCACTAACATAGACCAGCACATTATAGCACACTTGCCTCCAAAAGTGCTTTCCCCCAGTGATGCAAATTCTGCAATCTACCCTTGTAGCTCTGTCATTATCATGAACATCTTTTCCTGGTCTTCTTTGGGGGTTTGGAATCTATGTCCTTCTTGATTGCCCAGCTAGGGAGTTATTTTGCCTCGTGAGCAATGGCATGCCAACATTGTACACTAAGCTGCACATGTGGGATTCAGTGCACAATTAGATTAAAAATTGCTAGCACGTAATGCAGACAGTTTTACAGTAGAAGAGACATCCAGTGTCTCTTTTGCCATAAAACAAAACTACCTGGTAGCAATTTTTGTTATGCAAAAATTGAGATCTATTTTAAGGCCAATGTCACCCAAAACAGATGTTATGTTTTTGGGCAGGCACTAGCAGGTTTGAAGTCTTGTTAAGTTGAAGTCCTTGGGCAGAAAAATAAATTCTTGAGGGGATCTCTCTCTACTAAAGTCATTGGGCGATGAAAGAAACCATCTTATAACTGATCTCTCTTCTCTCTCCCCCCCCCACCCCCCAAAAAGTAAGAATGCCAATTATCTGGCTGTCATTCTGTTTTGGCTTCATCCTTTTGGCCATTGATCTGAAACAAGCACAGAGAAAAGGAAATCTGGGGTCTCACCAACTTTAAAAGCATGCTTGGTCTAGGTCTACAAGGCAGAGGTATAAAGTAGGCAAATGCATCTAGGCAAATCGTATTTTCAGAAGGCGGCCAAACTTTGCATAATATGACCAACTTAAAAATGCCTTAGTATGATTCTTCTGTATAATAGCCTGCAAATCTAAATGCAGCCCCATTCTCCGATTTCTCCATTTAATTTTTGATGCTATGTTTTACAAGGCCACAAGCAGAGTACTTTCTTGCTTGGGACAAGGTTGAATAAGTACAGACTCCTGCAGGGGGAATCATTTTATCTTTTCCTCTCTAGCAGAAAATCTGTATGTGCCTTTATCAATCCAAAAACTGGAAGTGTTTATGCCACCTATCAGCCACCCTCACTGAGCATGCAGAAGTGCCGCCATTACCCACAGTGACTGATAAACTCCACTGGTCCTGCATTAGTTTCATGCTCCAAGGCTACAAATTACAGAATAGGGAGATAGTGAGTCACTGTTTATAACATCCTTACTGCAGCAAAGTTGAAAAATAAATGTCATGTGTCTGAATAACGTTAGTATGTGGGGAAAGAATGCACACAGACATTGAAAGACAGCACTGAATGGAAGGCAATATAAATATACTACTGTCTTAGGGATGAATCAGAACATTAGTACTGAACATTCTATTGCTTCTACACAAAGATGATCCTGGATGCTCACATACACAGTCTGAAGAGAGTTCTGAAATATAGCAATGAAACCAGAAATTATTCTTATGTTCACCTTGTTGTGAAATGACCTCTGCATAAATGGACAATAAACATACTCAAATTCCTGGCTACCTTAAAGAACTCACAGGGCATTTTAAAAACATAGCCCCACCACAAGGGTTAAGTGCTTGTTTTTCTCTAGGGAATGGAATAAAGCAGATATACTCACCTGATCCTCGGTCCCACGGCGGCCAGTGGTCACCTCTCTCCCCTCCACTAAGGCTGTTAAATGTCCCTCGGTGTCCTCACATCTAATGCAAGTTAATAGACCTGCACCAGAAGGGATGATATCAGTGGTCTTTAGACTGCTGGAGCCCAAGGGAGAAGGGGCTGTGGGGACCAGTCTAGCAGCTGGGCGGGATTGAGTATATTTACGTTATTCCATCCCCTAGGGAAAAACAAGCACTTAACCCTTGCAAAGCTGGGGTAGCCCAACTGCAAGGGAAAGGTTTTTAAATGTCCACAGTTCTTCAAATAGGTCTATTTTTACCTTTTCCCTCTATCAATTCAAAGTCAACAGCTTTATACTTGTTGAGGCATATGAAGGTCTTGAACTATCCCAATGTTTTTTTATCAGGCATACCAGATTAGCCAAAAGAATCAACTGTTAGCAAGTAGTTCAGTATCAGACATTATAAACTCGCTAACCGCACACTGCTGAATGTGCTGAACCCATTGTTCAGACGTGGACTGCGTATCTGCAAATGTTGCTAAGCAACTTGCATCATCATGCACGTGTGTGATGCAGGTACAGCACAAGCTTCTTTCCATTGAGTGATTTAACTGTGCCTTTTCACAACATAGCTTGTTATGCGAAACCATTTACATTTAACTGCTGTAGCATAGTGTGTCTGAATGACAATATGATGTACACCGTTATTAGGAACCAGCTAAATGCCATTATCATTAGTCTTATTTAACAGAGAGGCACAATGATCTGGTACAAAGTGCATAGGAATAGCAACAACTTAGAAATCAATGCTTAACCTGACTACAGCAAACTAAAATGTATCAGTTGCTATGGTTAACATTGCTCTTCATTACTGCTCTGTCTTACTGAATATGGCTGAATATCTTTTGTTTATTAAGTAAAAATCAATGTATTTCAGCTCTAGCTAGCTTAGATGGGCAGAGTAATGCATGCCAATTCCTGATTAGTCGCTGTTACTCCAAACCGTTTTCTTTTTTTATATAATTTTTTATTTAAAAAAAAACCCAATGTGAAGGTAACTTATGACACCGATACAAATGCACATGTGAACAGTAATCTGAACCACATATGGATTTCCCCTAAACAGAGCAAAAAACACATAGCAATCTAAGCCTGAAGCCAGTTGTTCTGTAATATCCTCAGCTTTATGCTGACAATCTTTTCTTTCCTGAGCTCATTCAGATACAATGCCGTTGGGTCTGTCTTAGTAATGTAATTTAGTGAAGTGGAATTCCCTTGTTACCTTCTGCAGCACTCAGTGACACAATCATTTATACTCTGTACACTGTCAAGTCATGGCACTGATAGATACGCTCTCCCTCATTGCTGCTGAATGCGTTACTTCACTTCCCATTGTGTCACAGATGTAAAAAAAAATATGCCCAATCATACCTACCAGCATGACCATATCTTTAAATTCCTAACAAGAAATCTTCTACACGCACACTGGTCTAATCACACGGTGATATACTGAATCAAGCAACAGATTATATGGAACACTTCCATGTCTCTGAGCACATTATTCCCCGATTAACATTGCAAACATTAGACTGCAGACACTGTGCTTTTCCTACAATTAGCCCTGCGGTGTAGTGAATGTGCTGTCTTTGCATCTTCAAGCCATTGCAATGACTTGGGATGAGAAAGCTTGCTAGCAAGCAATATCAGCATGATTAGCTGGTGGCTTTTGATCTCCTGGCGCACCAAAATCTTGTTAATATTGGCTATAGCTATTTAGCTGAAGAGTCTGGGTAAAATAATTTTATCTGGAATGCCAGGGAAGAGAGAACTGCTAGAAAAAAATTGTTTCAGACAATCTTTAAAAAAAAGGGTTCCCAGTTTATGTGTTTGATAGCAAAGATAACAATAGATAAATGCAACGCATGCTGCAGCTATGTATTGTGAACACAGCTACCAATACTGACTAATAAACATACACCACTTAGCCATAACTAGGGATGCACCGATACCACTTTTTTAACCAGTTGACATCCGCGGTGTTAAACCCCCTTCCCATCCAGGCCATTTTTCAGTATTCAGCGCTGCGGTACTTTAACTGACATTTATTCCGTCATGCAGCGCTGTACTGAAATGAATTTTATACCCTTTTTTGGGGACAGATAGAGCTTTCTTTTGGTGGTATTTATTCACCACTGGGGGTTTTATTTTTTTACTATATTAAGGAAAAATTACCGAAATTTAAAAAAAACAAACAGTTTCCCCTATATTAAATGATAAAACATTTATTATTACCCAATTTTTTGGTAAAATATAAAAGATGGGGTCACGTCGGGTAAAAAGACACTAAACATGTCAAGCCTTAAAATTGCGTGCGCGCGCGAAACCTCAAAAAACGATAATACCCAAAATTGGCCCTAGGCGACGCTTTAAAAGCTGTTACCGCTCATCAGTTTAGTGTTATCAGTGATTGATGGCCCTAAAATGATTGCTCTCACTGCGACGTTCGCGGCGATATGTAACATGTGTAGCGCAATTGTAATTTTTGCGCGCTGGGGCACTGGACGCGTATTTACGTTTATAGGC
>NW_017308189.1:242129-254470 GCF_000935625.1 Nanorana parkeri | reverse complement strand
GATTGGATGATGACAGGCTTCCTCACCAGTCAATCCTGACTGGTGAGGAAGCCTGTCAATCATCCAATCGGCCAATCAGCGGGAAAAGAGGTCAGAATGGAGCAGATGACAGAGGAGGTCGCGGCCATCTTGCTTCATTGAAGACGCGATTGAGGTCCTGTGTGCGGCGGATTCGGGTCCCTGAAGATGGCGGACGCGGCACAGGTACTCGTTTTATGTATTGGAGTATTTGCACAAGTACTCATGCAAATACTCGGTATCGCCGCCGATACCGATGCTTGTATCGGTATCGGTGCATCCCTAGCCATAACATTATCACCCCCTTGCTAATATTGAGTTGGTCCCGCTTATGTCACCAAAACAGCCCTGACCCGTCGAGCCATGGACTTCACTAGACACCTCTGACATCTGGCACCAAGCCGTCAATCCTGTAAATTGAGAGGTGGGGCCTCCATGGACCAAACTTACTTTTCCAGCACATCCCGCAGATGCTCGACTGGATTGAGATCTGGAGAATCTGAAGGCCAAGTCAACACCACAAACTCATTCTTGTTTCCTCAAACCATTCTTTACCCATTTTTGCAGTGTTGCAGGGTACATTATCGTGCTGAAAGAGTCCACTGCAACACCGTTTCTATTAAGGGGTGTACTTGGTCAGCAAAGTAACATCCACATGAATGGTGGGACCCCAAGGTTCCCAAGCAGAACATTGCCCAAAGCACCACACTGCCTCCAGCGGCTTGCCTTGTTTCCATTGTGCATCCTGGTGCCATCTTTTCCCCAGGTAAGTGACATACACGCACCCAGCCTTCCACATGATGTAAAAGAAAACATGGTTCATCAGACCAGACCACCTTCTTCCATTGCTCCGTGGTCCAGTTTTTAAAGGTGCCCATTGTAGGCAATTTTGGCAGTGGATACGGGTCAGCATGGGCACCCTAACCTCTGGCTATGCAGCCCTATAAGCAACAAACTGTGCTGACAACTTTCCATGGGAACCAGCATTAATTTTGTCAGCAGTTTAAGCTACAGTATCTCTTCTCTTGGATCAGACTACACTGGCCAGTCTCTGTTCCCCAAGTGCATCAATGAGCCTTGGCTGCCCATGACCCCATCACGGGTTCATTGATTTTTTTTCTTTTTTGGACAACTTTTGATAGGTCCTGATCATTGCAGACCAGGAAATCGAACAAGAGCTGCAGTTTTGGAGTTGCTCTAGCCATCACAATTTGGCCCTTGCCCAAGTTGCTCAAATACTTACACTTGTCCATTTTTTTCCTGCTTCCAACACATCAACTTCAGGGACACAATGTTCACTTGCTGCCTAATATATCCCCACCCATTTCCAGGTGCCATTGTAGTGAAGTATTACATTTTGTTTTCACTTCACTTTCACTCTCAGTGGTCATAATGTCATGGCTGATCGGAGTATATTCTTAATCACTTCTGTACATAGTCTGTATGTATTCTTAATCACTTCTGTACAGAATGATACAGATATGTCAAGTCACAAAGCACATAAATAATAATAAATACCAATCCATTTTTTCCTGCATGTTTGTATACAAATAATATTATTCCAGTTTTGTATTCTGTATTTATATACAGGTGTGAAAGTTTGGATCTGAAAAAGGAGTTTCAATGGAGGAAAGGCGTAGATCAGACTGTAATGATCCTGTGGAGCCAGTATAGCATCCACTGCTTTCGCCAGAGGCTCTCTGTACCTGGAAACAAACCTGTCCAGTTTGTTGCTGAACTTGAATGCTAGAAGGTATACATCCAGTGTTGCTTACCTGTGACACCTCCAGGTGTAGGGAACATACCTCCAGATCCAGGTGTTGATGGCTGAGGAATCCTGCCTTCTAAAGAATCTCCAAGCATTCGCCCATAGAATCGCTAAAACCTGGTGCATTCTTTCCACAGGAATCATCAATCCTTTATGAAAACAGGATACTGCCGGAGCTAGATTGTGAACGACCCACTTCTCAATTAACAAACTCATCAAAGAGGTATAATTCCACCAAACATTTGGAAGGTGTAAACAACTTATTAGGAGTCTCCTAGCCTCCATAAAGGAAGTCTGGGACTAGCGGGTGCACTGGAAGATCTTGATATTCTTCTAAGTTACATAGTTGCATAGTATTTGAGGTTGAATAAAGACATAAGTCCATCAAGTCCAACATATTGTGTGTGTGCATTTATGTTTGAGTTGGTGTGTGTATTAGTCCGTGTATGATTTCGCTCTTAGGAGTACCTGTACCCCTATATATTATGGTCTCCGAGGAACTTGTCCAGGAGTTTCTTGAATGATTCCACACTCTTAGCTGAAACCACTTCCTGCGGCAGCGAGTTCCAGACCTTAACCGCTCTTACTGTGAAGAACCCGTTGCGCCCTGTGTGTACTGCTGTAGCATAGTGTGTGTAGCATAGTGATCCAGTGAAATAGGCCTCTAAGTGATCCAGACAGGTAGCAGCACTAGTAGAAGAAAAATGGTGCACACCGGGTCAATAAGAGCTGAAAAGGTCTTTCTAAGCCTAGGAGTAATGGCAGCGGTCTCCAAATTCTCAAGGTTGATATTATCCTATAAGAATATATGAGATTCAGCATCAGACAGAGCCTGGTGACAGAAGACTCAGAGGCCACTAAGACTGCAGGTAGATCAGAAAATTATTCTGCAGGGGAAGGCATGGAATCATAAAGATGCCGGATTCTTTTATAAAAATTTGTGGGGGACCATATGATGTTTTTTCGCTATGGGGTACACTTTATTGGGTAAACAATTTGTACTGCCCCTGAGATGGGACAAGGCCCCCCTGTTACTAATTCACAAAAAAAAAACACTCACCTCCCTAAGCAAAATGTCCTTAATTAAAAAAAAATACAAATAAGCAATGCCCCCTGATGTAAATCCAACATCAATCACATTTTGAAGTGATGAACACCCACATCAATCACAACAACCCACAGACATGAAAACTGTCCATTGATGTTTACCACCACTACTCCCATCACAAATGACAGTTACCTGGCATATTTGGTCAATGATGTCACCCAAGATCCCCCGACTGGTCTGATTTCAAGTACCACCCATCCAGGGCACTCCTTTTGTGGCAGTAGTGCTTTCACAGCATGATGATAGACTTCTGGCTGATGTTTGTGTACATCAGTTGGTGATTTCGGGCAAACCGGCCATATATAAACAATTTGTTGACCTGTTTAACTGCGGACAGGCTGGTCAAACTCATGTTCAAGCCATTACCCAAAGCTCATCCCTACTCATTTCCAAAAAAAAAGTAAAATCTTATTTATTTTGCCTAAAAAACAAGTAAATGTTTTAGATGGCAGTCTGTGCCTCTAATTTTCATAAAGTAAACTAGTGGTAATGGTCTTCTACAGTTTACAGTATTATGCAACTAAATACATCTCTATACTGTATTCCTCCACATTCCTAATGGATAGGCTGATGAACAAAAGCACTTGGCAGTAATGAGAGGTGAATGCTGCCAGACAGCTACAAGTAGTAACACTTTCGTAGGTTGTTTTTCTGACAATTCCCACTGGAGTGGAATGCCACAAGAAAATAGTTATACTTTTTCATTACTACCTCAGTAATAAGAGGCTGCAGAAAAATATTAAATTCCATGGCTCTAATGCCTTTTTTGTGTCACCTTCCCTGAAATGTTACACGTAGAACTGTCACTTGGGCAAGAAAATTCTATTTATACATTATATTATATAATATGTGCTGGTTATATTAAAAAAAAGTATGTTGAAACTTTATGAGGCTGCCATACTTGCAAGAATGTAATTGTGGCTTTCACAGGGATCTCAAGTCTCCCTGATGTTCAGGGAGTCTCCCTCTATTAGATAGCGACTCCCTGAAGTCTGCGAGAGAGGCATTTTCTCCCTGAAAGGTTTACTCTGAGTAAACCTTTCCGATAAGATATCAGTGGTCTGAAATGAGACAGCAAACCTGAAATAAGGTTTTGCAGGTTGGGATGTCTGCTTTCATAAAATCCAAATACAGAGTGTAAAGCTGGCCATACACTGGTAGATTTTCGTACGAACATTTATACGAGAGATCTCATTAGACAATTTGACAATGAATGCCATCAGGGGCTTCTAAAATGTCATTCGAAATTTGGTTTGACTTTCATTTGATTTTGAATTGGAATTAATGGAGTTTCTCAAACGAAAACCACATTCATTTTTTAGAAATGCGTTTATTCCAGAAAAATTTTCCATCCTGCACCATTATTACTGATGAAATACGATCGTCGATTTAACCCTATTAGAAAATGTTATGAAATTCTACCAGTGTATACTTAACTAGAAGGCTAACGTACCTCACTAAATAGTTTTTGTCCTCTGGCAATTCATGTACACAGAAAAACTGCGTTGAGCAGAATTTATGTTATGTTCCAATATCCTACAGAAGAGGCCCAATAGTATTTCTTTTCAATAATTTTGTTTTTTAATCCATTCTCCAGAATTCATTTCCCCCCAATCCATTCATTATCTACTTTACAAAATTCATCTTTTCCTCCAATCCAATCATTGTCTATATTTTAAAATGTATATTTTCTCACAAATCATTAATTATCCATTTGTGAATCTTGCAATAGCATTCCCTTCAGAATTTTGGGATGAATGATCATCATATCAGTCAGTATCTTTCAGTAAAAAAAGTTGAGCCTCATTCACACAGGCGTTTAGTGCCCACATGCGGCAAGTATCTCTAGGTACCTGCAGCTGGAATGACAGGTGGCTCCAGAAAGCTGTGGCCACTCAGCCTGTACAAAGCAATGACAGGCTGACTAGAGTCACAGCTGTTTGCATCTATCCACACATCTAGCGGTAACCTGTGGCTAGGGACAGATGGCCGGTCCTGGATGCTGGCAAATTGTGTCATGGGCAGGTAATATGTACCTTGCCATAGGTAACTGCTGGTTATGCGGATACATGTCAACAACTATTCACAGCACGTGGATACTTGCAAACGTGCAATAGTCAATGTTCACAAACAGACGAGAAATGACAATCAGGAACACTACACAGAATGAGAGACACACTTAATACGTTGGGTCTAAAACACACAAAGATGGGGTCAACCCTAATATTGCCCACTAAAACAACATAAAAGCTTCCACATTTTACAATGCTTGTAAAATGTGGAACAAAGAATGAATAAGTCCAGCACATTCAATCAGAATTCACTTTTGTCTATTTATGCACTAAGAAGTTGGTTGTTATGGACAATTTATCGATCTAATAATCGGCGCCATTATGCTGATTTCATTATCATTACAGCCTTGTAATGTCTATCAACTTTATATAATTCTGTGACCATCAGCGTAATTTTGGTTGTCTTAGCACCCCTGTATTCCCATATTGTTTCATCTGCCCAAATATATCAAATATAGTTTTTACTTGAACTCTGTCCTAAACAACTGGGTTCTTATAACGATTATTAGTGTGTTAGTTGTATGATGCAATGCTGTAAAATGTAGTTGCTAGCCCTTTCCGTTATGACACAACAGCTGAAATCAAATCCTCAAGACAGCGGCGACAAAGTAGCAAGGAATTCGCACAGATGCCTGGTTTGCCTGTCCCAAATGTGTTGTCTTAACTCCATGCAGGTAAACAAATGCCCCCCGCTCGCCAACTTCTTCATGTAAAGTGCAGAAACAGTGGGTATGTTAGCAAGGCTGCCCTGAATGATTGTGCATTTCATTGGATGCAAGGATGCCAAGGAACAATCCACAGCCAGAGCGGAGGGGGAGAGAGGTGAGCGGTCACCACCAGGGGACTGAAAACAAGCACTTAAAACTTTGTAGTACAAGGGTAGCCCCACTGCAAGGGTTCCTTTTTTACATGCCTGGAGTTCTTCTTAAACTATCCTGCTATAATGACCACTGACACATTCTATAAAAGAAATGATCTGCCAACCCAACTTCGGTTCTTCTACTGATGTATGCCTTAGGGCTCATTCACATGGCCAAAGAGGGTGTTTCAAGCTTTACATCTGTACAGGGATAGACATATGGCCCTGGATTCAGTCTGTCTCCAGGGCCCTGTATCCGTCCGTGTACTGATATAGGATGAAGATCGGTACAGCCACTGCAACTGTCAGCCTATCATTGATTTTGTACAGGGTGCTGACTGTGCCCGGAAGTCACCTAGGACTTCCGGGCACCTCCCGGGTACATAAAGACATGCATGTATAGCCCTCTGTGGCTGTGTGAATGAGCCCTGACAGTCACATTTTTTATGGAATTACTGACAAATAACTGAAGGAATAATGTGCCCATACAGTATTGTTTAAAGGCATGTGTGTCACCAGTGTTTTCTTGATTTACTTATACCTGCTGTGATCTCATTATGATGTTATCACTCGTATTTCAGCACTGTTGCTCCCCAGTCTACTGCCTAAAGTGACAATTACTGGAAGATTGATTTCTCCCTACTTAGCCCTCCAAATTCCTCCTGAATCCTTGAGCAGAACACATATGGCAGCGGCGGATCTGACAGACTCAAAGGACCTTGTAACATTGAGCAAAGAGTCAGTAGAAGGGTGAACTGGATATAAGCCAGACTTCTTGATTCATCCTTTTCTTTTTTTTCATAAATGATGGCAAATATAAATCTGGAAAAGCACAACTTAGGCTTAATTTCAGTAAATGCCTTAGCTATTCAGGAAGGTGCCACAGATTCCAGCTATGGATCGTCAGAAAAAGCAGACACCAATTCTCTTTAGCATGCCTCATAGCCATGAGCTGACATGCTATCAATTAAATTGGAGTCACAGGAGATTGGTCAGCCCAATAAAAAGGCAAATTTTCAGTAGATGTAACAGACCCTAGAGCAGATGTAAGTATCTGGGAAAAAAGCTGCTGACACAGAAATGAACGGCACTTTGAGTAGCAGAGTGGTTAATGTGCACTGCATGCTGATGTGCAACCTAAAAGAGATAGGCAACCTCTATACGCAGCGCAGAACTAATTTACAGCAGGATGAGTGCTGATACAGACCAGATCTTGTAAATGAATGTGTTTGATTAACGCAGCAAGAGCACTCATTTTACTTATTTGAAACTACAAAGCCAATGTGTCTTCTTCGTTTTGCTCAAAATCACATTCACCTTACAATTCTATATAGATATGAGCAAGCTAAGGAGGAATATTGGAGCAATATGTTTTTGTATAATTTGATTTTATTGCAATATAAACAGGGATAATAAAAAAAAGGAAGAGACGTATCAAATGGTATCAATATTGGTAACCCAGGTAGGAGATTCATGAAATAAGGAGATTTTAATGGGCATTCCCCAGAGTTCGGTCTTCTTTCTTGACACCCAAACACTGTGTTTTGTATAATTGTGACAATGTATAATTTAGAGAACTCCTTCATGTTAGTTTATGTACCACTGAAATTGGGAACAGATGAGGGGGAGAGGAAGTGGGTCAGGCAGGTCAGGAGTGTTTAAGCCATGAAATCATATCTGGTGGGATAGTAATCGGGAGAATCTTTGACTTATATTTGGTTCTTAAGTTAGATAGATGACCAAAACATGTTAATTCAGACATTATATTAAGTAACGGTATTGTGGGATTAGTAACATAAAACAAAGTATCACAAGCGTATGCTGAGCGTTTACGTTCTTTGGAGCTGATGTGCATGCTCCATATGTTTGGGTCCAAACAGCTCAGCCTGTCAAAGGCCTTCTCAGCATATGTTGACAGTTTAAGGTAAGGTGAGAGGCCAGGTTGGTGTTTCGCCCAGTTTAGTATGTTGAGGGCCCTTATAGTTATTACCTCCGGCCTTGCAACCCATTATAAAGCCTGTATGATCAGGGTGGACTAGGCTGGGTAAAAGAGGATAGAGCCTGTTGACTAGAAGTTTTGACAATACTTTATTTTCTGTGTTGAAAAGAGAAGGATAACTATTCCGTCATGCAGGAAATGAGCATTGGTCTGTGGTGGGCCCAGCATTTATGGGGTTAATGTTTTGCTGGGTCCCTCAGTGTTAAAGGCAGACCCTCAACAGCAAATTGGGGTGTCCCAGCACATGTTATCACTGCGATAGCCAATCAACTGATCCAGCTTGCAGCTCAGCACACTGGGTTGTGGAGCTGAGCAAGTTGGATCAGTGTGCTACAAAGTGCCCCCCTAGTTTTAAATACAGTAGTTTAAAAAAAAATATAAGTTTTACATAAAATTGATAAGAAAATATATTGCCCAGGAGGCATATAATACACTGAAGGCTGACTCAGACGCAACAGATACTGCATCTGAGAATGACGCAAGTGATTATTCAGAACCCCCATTGGTGATACAATAAGGCACAATATATGCCCTACGAGATACCCTAGAGTGTCTACTATCACAAACGGTAGGCCTTTGTGGGGTAATTTTAACTGTCAAACCGCCAAGATGCCCCCAAAAGAAACAAAGACCCATCAAATCTAGCTATGAAAATTCACACCTGAAAAAATGAAATGGCCAGGTCTCTTATATGGCTCTGTCACTTCACAAAACAGTGTCCAAGGCATACATTGGGGGTGTTGTTTTACTGAGAGCATGCAGCTAAACACAATTTGGGGTTTTGTACCAGAGTAGCACACATCAGGTTTACAAGATACATGTTACAAAAACCTTGGTATATGTGTGTTTGTAGAAAAAAACCCCCCACAAAAACCACAATTTTACTACAATTTGTTAGCAGAAATTAGCAGTGAACATACATAAGTGTCAAAATACCCTCAGGTATATACCCTGTGATGACTACCTTATATAAATATATACTTTTCTGTGGTCATTTTACTTTCTGTGATGGCTATTAAAGTTAGGAGACAAACATACCACACTCTTCCAATTGTATTTCACTCCTTGTATTTTGTGACCTAGAACTCCCAAAAAAACTGAAATCCCAGACATATGATATACCCTACAAATCAGGACAAATAAAATGATTATGAATTACTTTCTGTTAGCTACACTAATTATGTACACATTATTATTTTCAAAACTGTGTGGTTTTTTCCATTGTTTTGGATTTGTTTGCATTTTTCATAAAAAAATAAAAATTGATATACGTCACATCAAATTAAAGCCCATTTTGTCCTTTAAAAAATGGTTTAGAATATGTGTAGGTGCAATGAATGAGGATGATGGAAATTATAGTTAAACAAACACATAGCAAAAATGGCAAAATTGCTCCGGTCTCCAGAAACGAAAAAAGTTTCTGAAGCTGCGTCACTAAAGGGTTAATATGTTAGTTTCTGTATTTTTCTGTTTTTCTAGTCATCTACCCTTTCTTCACTTTACTCACTAAAGTAAAAACTTTGACAACTTCTAGAGGACAGGAAGTCAAAGTTACGCATTCTACTATTCCTAACACCTTGTAGGTCAGAGATTGCCAATTTGACATGTATAAGGCTCTGTTCACACCAGTAGCGCTCACTACCAAAGAGCTGATGATGTGCGCTAAAGGGAAGTGGTGCAATGAGCAGATTTCATCGTACGCACAGTTTACCCTTTTTCAAACTTTATATAAATGTCACAAAGTGAAATTTTTATTCAGTTATAAATCACCCCAGCGTGTTGTGTTGCAAGATGGTGTACTGCGTCCCATCATGTAAACTGCATTTAGTACTTTTTTCAGAGTACATCACTGTGATGCTATGACTTCATACTACACAAGCCAATTTGCCTTATCTATGCATTAAGACTGAGCTGAGCCAGGCTGCACAGTGCAGTCTAATGCTTCTGGTGTGAACGGACCCTTACCATAACATGAAAAGTATTACAATGTAAAAGTCTAACTATTTATGCATTCAACAAGTCAACTGTAAATTGTTGAACGATGACACTTACTGCTATATGTAACATTTAATCAATGCTAATAACATTTAATCAATGCTAATTACATGCAATCACATGCTGCCAAAGTTAAGAAATGTGTACAGACCAAACCATTTAAATCTTTTCCATAATAAGGACGCGAAGCTACCAATTTAGGCTAGATTCGGATCTAAACGAAAGTCGGGACTGTGCGATCGTGCTCTAGTGCACACAGCGGTGGCCAGTGGCTATTTTAGCTGCGATCGTGTTCAATTGCACGAGGGGAATCGCGGTGAGACACTGCGCAATCTGCCCGGCACCACTGTGGTGCCATTACAAAATAATGGCACTGCCAGGGCGATTAGCTGTGGTGGGCGACTCCGTGCGATTTTTACATAGTTACATAGTATTTGAGGTTGAATAAAGACATTATAACGTGCAGAATTGCCTCACAAATCGCTCAGATGTGACCCTAGCCTAAATGTATACCCTCTGGTTCCTTTTTCCTACAAATATTAGGTCAATTTTAACTGAATATGAAAACAATAGGTAATAAATAAAATGTTTATTTATAAAACATCATGTTTATTTCAAAAGGTAAATAAATATGCAGGCGTATGCCTGAGACAGGAAAGGTCATGTCTATTCAGAAGCAAGCTGAAAATGTAAGGTCTGGTATGTTGAAATGGCTACAATTTTATTTTTCCACACTTCAGTTCATTTACTTAACTTCATTTACTTGAGAGTCCTACATCTGATAGCAGTTGTAAACGTAACAGCTAACTGTGCAATTTTCAGCACAAACAAAAAGAGGGAACTGAAGAATCAGAATCAAGGATAAGCAAATCCACATTTACGGATTGAATATATGTAAAAGATGCAGACTTTAAAGAAAACCTTAATTGAAACCTGATATTTTACGTTAGAATAGGCAACACTGAGCATTCACCTTGTAACTTCTAAATTCTACCCAACTTGGTGCCTCCCATAAGTGGTTTGCATCCTGGACCTCCACCTGCACAAGGCCATAAGAACGTTGTCACTCCTCATAGGCTGGACCCTCAGTTATTTGCTCATACTACATTATGAAGAACCAAAAAAGACAGCTTGACTCATTTCAGTTTGTAATGATTGTGGTAGAAGAGTTAAACCAGGGATTATGATGTGGCACGCATAAACAGTTTAAGAGTCAACCAACCACCATCCAAACAAAATTGAAATATCAATTGAATACATTTGTTTGTAAAATTTGGATTCACAATATAAGTTCTTCTAGATCTGATTAGGTACTCAAACTAGCTCTATGTGACTCTGATGACAACACATATAAAGCTACATATACATTATGTCTTTATCCAGATATAACACACATAGAGAATATTCTAAAAATACTTATAATTTACGCTTATATGTACAAGTTATAAAGACTCCTGTAAAGACTAAAAAGCAAGTCCACCTCCAAATGGTCCAACACATCCTTATTATGTTAAGACATAGGAAACACAGAGGAGCTCCTTATTGAACCATGATAGAGAACTCTGTAAGAACAGCTACGTACACACCAACAGAACAGTGCATGTATATTAGAGGACAACATAAAGCCACGGTTTTCCACTAATCCTACCTGAGCATCACAGGAAGACTTTCATCCTAAATTAGAATGGAGAGCCAGCGAGGATACTGTACTAGTTGTCAAAGCGCTCTTGTGTACTCTGCCCGACAGCATCACAGACATGCTCTGAAGTAGAAGTGTGTCATACATGGTTGCATTATACCGCCTTCACAGCAGACACTGGATAACTGTGCTATGATCTGAATCTCTGCAACACTGAAAGTAAAACTCATGCGGTGGGAGGAAATTAAGTTGTTTCCATAGGGTTACAGTACACTGAGCACATCAGAACTCATTTAAAAGGGACAGAATTAAAAAATCAAATACATGAAAAAGCTGCATCTAAAAACAAAAGCACGTATGTGGAACAATTATGCATTGTGTGCGTGCTTTACCTCTTTTTATTGGTGCCCTTTAAAAAAAACAACCCTTTAACCACTTCAAGACCAGGTGTTTAGACCCCCTTCCTGGCCAGGCCATTTTTCAGTATTCAGCGCTGCGGTACTTTGACTGACATTTATTCCGCCATGCAACGCTGTACTGAAATTAATTTTATACCATTTTTTGGGGACAGATAGAGCTTTCTTTTGGTGGTATTTAATCACCACTGAGGTTTTATTTTTTACTATAATTAGGAAAAATTACAGAAAATTTTGAAAAAAAAAAGTTTTTTTTTACATTATGTTAGGAAACACTTATTATTACCCAGTTTTTTGGTAAAATATAAAAGTCAGGGTCACGTCGGATAAATAGACACCAAACATGTCAACCTTTAAAATTGCGCGCACCCGCGAAATCGCAGAAAACTACCATACCCAAAATTGGCCATAGGCGACACTTTAAAAGCTTTTACCGCTCATCAGTTTAGTGTTATCAGTGATTGATG
>NW_017308189.1:234975-242084 GCF_000935625.1 Nanorana parkeri | reverse complement strand
AAGACACCCGCTCAGATCTAGAGAGCTCCGGGCCGGCCGTTTTTTTACTACGGCCGGCCCGGAAGGGTTTAATAACCTAAGTGACATTGCAAAAATAGGCAAATTCATCAGAACGGACAGAAACATGCTTCTGACAAAACAAACCAGCACAAATACAAAGAACACATGGTAGATGATACGTCACAAGCTGTTAAATGTTGAATGCTGGAAAAGGTACATGAGCTTTTTTCAGGCAGATTACAGCGCGTTTTATGTGTTTGCTCATTCACCGCAATGCATTTCAATTTGCTCAAAAGAACACGCGTCTTCGGAAATGAAAACCCATGCTAAACACGCTAAATGGTAAGCTTCAAAACGTGCGATAAATGCGCAAAAACGCTGACGCCTAGGTGTAAACAGAGCCTACTAGTTGAATATGATTGAACGAGGCTGAAGAGGGATCATAGGGAGGGCAAGGTAGCCATATGAATGATTCCAGAAAAATTAGAGACACATTCCAGGAAAATCATAAGTACCACTTAGCAGGCTAAACTCAATTTAGAGTTTTTTATGCTAGCCTGCAGTTTACCATTTAATACACACGCTGCAACGCCATTATTCGCTTGTAAGTATAGAACACTTTGTGGGAGAGTATCTTACTTGGTTCCATTTCTGCTTTCTAGGTGTAAGATACACTGAATGGCCAGATTATTATGACCACCCCATCAGTACTTCGTTGGGCCACAAGATAACTCCACGAGATGACACTGTTTGGGCCGACTCGTGACTCCACGAGATGTTGAAAGGTGATGCGAGGAATCTGACACTGCACTGTTGCCCTTCTGTTGTCTTGTACCAGTCTTGCCACTCTCCGTTCTGCCCTAACATTGACTAGCCGCTGCCGGCCACAATTCGCACGTTCAGACCCAGATTTTGGGCTGACAGTCCAGTCTTTAAACACTTTAACAACAGCTGCTCTTGAACATTTAACAAATTCTGCTGTTATGCTGATACTCGCTCTATGGCTTAAGCGTCAACAATCATCCCACGTTCAAAGGCTGTTAAATCGCGTTATTTACCCATATCTCCAGAAAAAAATCACTTCTACTGTCGTGGTAAACAACCTGCTTCCCTATTTAGAATGGTCTGGCCCTCTAGCAACTTCAGCGCGAAATTATAGCTAATTATAGCTATTTTGCCTACAAACGTCAGGTGGTCATAATAATTTGGCCACTCAGTGTATATTATTGTTGAAATTACAGTCTCCAAAGCTAACCTTACAGCAGGACTATATAGACTTTTTTCCTTTTTGGGTTATGTAGAGTAAGGCAGGGTTTGAGCTCCATCAGCTATTTACTGATGTCTAAGGTTTTTTTCAATAGCATCCAGATCAAACAAATATACATTGCCTAGCATAGTATTTTTTAAACATTTTGCCCAAACACTTAAAGTCATCATGTTTCCGAACAGCTGACTACAACTCTCTCAGCACAGCTTCCCTAAACTTCCTAACCAGTGAAAGATCATAAGGACAGCACAGTCTGCAGCATCTGTTGATCTACTAGCTTGGAGAGGGAAGGAGGGAGGGAGGAGCAGGGATCAGGAAGTCTCTTGCCTTCCTTTGTCTGTCTGTTTGAGGAGACACACACAGCTTACTAGCACACAAAGGACCCTGCAAGGACACACTAAAACAGGATATCAGGCTCACTGCTCAGTGGACCAGCTGATTCTGCAATATACTAAAACGTTTAAACATCAAGGCGCAGCATCCATTGTAAGTGATTTCATCAGCATTTGAAATAGCTTAAAACCCCTTTCATCTTAAATATCACTTTAAAGCTAATTCATGGTAAAATACTTACACTCTCTCCAAGCCTATAAATGCATGTAATGTAATTAAACTACCTTCAAAATCATGCATATTCATAACCTTAGCAAGACACAATAGAATGCAGGCAGTTATAATCATAAATGTAGAACCAACATGTTCATTTTAAAAAGTTAAAATTAAGGTAAAAGCCAAAACCACCTTCGGAAGAAAGTATGCTTGTACTTCTGCAAGACCAAAAACGTTTTTTTACAGGACAAAGCCCCCAGCTCAGACATATGACTCAAGTTGATGGCAACTCCACTAATCCGTCTAAGCAGTAAAGCAGGGGCTGCAAGCATGAGCTACAAGCACACCACAAATAGAGGTGTGGATGGAAGCTAGATTAATTCTCATGAATTTAGTCCATTTCCCCTATTGTTTGACAGACTATCATTACCGCCAGGGCCGTCTTTAACGCAGGGCAAAGAGGGCACTTGACCCGAGCCCAATAAAGGTTGTGGGGCCCGGAGCATCTGCACCTTGAGCCCGCTGCCCGCAGAAAATTGCCGATCGGATCGCATAGTATAATACGTTATGGCAGCGGCCGCATACGGCAATGCCATAACGTATTGTCCTATGCGATCTGCATGATCGCATCGTAAAGGTAGCTCCTCCCCCGGCGGCCGCCCGCATAGCGTGACATGTCACGGGCTTCCCTGGAGGACGTGAGGCTGTGCGGACGGGTGCCTCACTCACGTCCAGGACATCCGGAAAAAGGCAGACTGGCACGAGGCGAGGACTGACTGAGGCAGGTAGGTGAGAAAATAAAAAAGGAGAAATATAAAAGGAGATATACAATTTGTATATCTCCCTGAAAAGCTCACTCCATTTCTGTTATTCACATATATATGAAGGACAGAACAGAAATGGAGTGAGCTTTTCAGGGACATATACAATTTGTATATGTCTCTGAAAAGCTCACTCCATTTCTGTTCTGTCCTTTGTATATACAATTTGTATATCTCCCTGAAAAGCTCACTCCATTTCTGTTCTGTCCTTCATATATATGTGAATAACATGATTGATAGAATTACAATGCATGATAGTAGAAAGCCATGATTAGACATAATTAACATGATTAGATAATCAGACTTAACAGAGACATGATTGTTTGTAATTTGACATGATACAGCGTTTTTGAAGGTTTAACAGAGGAGGAGCCTAGTTTTCTCTCAACGTTTTGCGCTTAGGGGCGCTGTAATGGATGTGGTATATATTCTTCAGGAGAGGGAGGTTGTCATTCAAATGGGTCAGTGTGTGTGTGCATCTCTGCAGGGCCGTCCAGGCACAGCACCTGGGTCACAGTCACCGAAGCAGATGAGGGGAGAGAGGCCCGGACCACGAATCACACCCGGAGCAGCATAAACTGAGAGGCATCGAGGGTAGCCAAAAGTCCTGGAACTGCTTATTTCCCCGACCAGAACCGAGGGGTGTCCGTCCTCCTCTCACTGTGGAGCCCCCAGCATGTTGCACAGTAGCCCCGGGCTGCACATTTGAATGACAACCTCCCTCTCCTGAAGAAGCGCCCCTAAGCGCAAAACGTTGAGAGAAAACTAGGCTCCTCCTCTGTTAAACCTTCAATAACGATGTATCATGTCAAATTACAAACAATCATGTCTCTGTTAAGTCTGATTATCTAATCATGTTAATTATGTCTAATCATGGCAGGACAGAACAGAAATGGAGTGAGATTTTCAGGGAGATATACAATCATGTTGTCATTTTTTTTTCTTGGTGGGGGGCCCAAGAAAATTTTGCCCAGGGTCCGATCAATATTAAAGACGGGCCTGATTACCGCCATGAAAGGTTGCAAAATCCAAAAGGTTAGTTCTGGGATCCTTAAATACTGCCACATTATCTACAACAATTGACAGTGCTTTATTAAGACAGGATAATGCCTGATCAATGCTGGGAAGAGCCCCTTTCTCAATAAAAATAGGCATTGTACAGATAATGGACTCTAAAATGCTTAGAAGGAATAAAGAGTTGATCAGGAGATTCCCAATTTGTGTACAGGATGTCTGGCAATAGAGAGTGCATGGGAAGGTATTAGTAGCCCCTCTCAGACATCCTAAATTGGTAACAACACTGAAAAAGCTATAGGCAGCTCCACCATCATTAAGCTGGTATGCACCAAGTTATGGTGGCTGCCTGCAACTCAGATTGAGTCTCCACAGCCAAAGGTTCAGAAGCCACTAAGGCAATGATTCTGCAGGAATTAAAATTGAAATTTGGTCCATGGAATCCTGCATAAGAGACTCAAGCAGGGGACAACATTTCAGGCTGTCAGTGTCAGGTCCTTGAGAGGGAACACTGCAGGCTTCCCTGAAAGAGTTAGAAAATAATGAGCTGAAGGGATAACATACAGTGGAACTGCTCCATGTGTGTTTGGGGTGCACTTCAAGTAGCAACATGTTATGCAAAACACTAGGTAAAACCTTGGGTATTTACAAAGCAGTTAGAAGCAGGAGAGGTTCAAATGGCGGAGGTGACCAAGACACTATGGGCTTCAGCAAGGACCAACCAAGTTGAAATTGTATATATGAACGACACTCCATCTAGTCATGCAGCACTTAGTTCCTGAGTGATATAACCCTTTCAGTGGAAAACCAATGAAAATTAGGGATAATAATCATGCCATACAGTTCCAATAAACAACCAAGCACCTGATGCTCAGTCCATCTGGCTTACTTATAAATGGGTCGTCAGAAACTGGGTTACACCAGATTTGGAAAGCACTGCAATGCAGAAAGTCACATTCCAGGCATGCTGGGCGTGGGAGGAGTTCTACCAGGCTGGTCACTGTTTTTTGTCAGTGTCCAAATCCCCCTGTAGGCAGCAGTACAACCCAATTGTCTCTGAATCCTCTGTCCCTCAATGAACGAGAAAGAAAAGCGGTTTATGCATATGGATCGTTACATATCCTCATTCTTGTCTTTACTATACTACCCAACCATAGTCTTAGCTATGAGCAATGACTGCAGCCTTGTCGTGTTTCTTTGTGGGAACACTCAAGGTCAGGATTTGAAATGTAGTCCCCGCCAAAAGTGGGCAATACATAGGACATCCTGGAGTAAAATTGTTGTTTGTTTTTTTTTTTTAACAAGAACTCCTTACTTAAAATACAAGGGCCACTGTGGAAACGTTTGTTGTATCATGTAGGAGACAGGGACAGAGAAAGCAGACAGAGGTGGCTGAGAGTGGTCAGACTGTGCTTTCACATCTGATAGCCCATTAAATCTAAGGGCACCTCTAAGTTTTGAAATCATTAGTATTCTCTGACTTTGTGAAAACATTTCCTGAGTTTAGTAAAGTGAAACAGTGGCTAAAAATTAAAATGTCCTTTTAGCCACAAGCTACTCACACAGTTATGCAACCACTTTAAACATTGTGTGAAAGAACCTGATAGCAAAGAGGACACAGAGTAATGTGTGTAGTTTTTGTTGGAGAGAGTTTAATGCATGCTGTAAAATCTCTTCACCTGATTATTAATTTGTTCCTTTTTCAGGTTAACACACAACTGCATCATTCCAAACTCCTCAAATCCAGTTTCACATGCCATGGAAATTAAAGAAAATGGGCAGACCTTAAATTACAAAGATCTGCTCTCAGTTACCAGCTTCATCTTCCTCTAAAAATTGTACACATAGAAGGCTGCTTTCGCAGCATCTTCTTCAGTCTCTTATGTCCACTAAGCTTTAATGGAAAAAATGCAGCTTCTACATTTCTGTATTGATATATTCATTGTTAAACAACCAGACAAACATCTCAGGAAGTGTTGCTTCCTCATCTACAGTGAACACAGACATAGGTTCAAGTGTAAATCAGCCACTGTTGTATTGTAACCAATGTCAACTTAAACTACAAAAAATATACACTTTTCCTCAATAGACAAGTGAACCTAATGGTCTGTGTTAGATCAATGCTGCACCATCGCAACAGAAGCAGTGTAATGTCAACATAATTCAGGGGAAGCAACTATACAAGATTGGAAAAAAAATAGATAAGCAAACACCTCCAAATACCATTCTTAAAGGGGCATTCTACTTTACCTGTAAATGTATCTATACCCAATTGTCCCTAAACCTCTTGATAATTAAAACATAAAATGTTCTACTTCTAAAAGGATGGGGGCTTTTATAATATTACTAGCTGTAACGGAGCTTCAGTCTTGTGTCAATATGTTTTCTGCATTCTGGTAGACAAACTGCGCAAAAAAGCAGTGCGACTTTTGCACCAATTCTCTAAAATGTAGTAGTAAAAATACCTCATTAAACACGATTTCTCCCAGAACTGCAAATAAATAAAACATTTCTGGTCTATGTGCGACTATGTTGTCTACGGAGGAAATTGCACAGTGTAAAATAAAAAAACAAACAAACATCTGAGTCATTGATTTAAAATTCACCGTATATCTGTAAAGCTTCATTTGCTCTATGACATATACAGCACAAACTGGTCAATTTAGCACATTTGCATCATCTAAAAAAAAGAAAAGCTGGAATTTCCCCATATGCTAATATCACCACTCTAAGGAAGATCAGAATAATCCCTGAAACATCTCTATTTCCTGCTCTTTGCTGAGCCTCTCAGGTATCGTTATAGCTAGAGCTAGGTAGATTGGTCACTTCATTGCAAATAAGGAGCAGGGACTTGAGGAGTAAAATACAGGGGATCACACAGATTAGAAAAACAGTAAAAGTTGGCCATACCTGGGAAATGAGGCTGCCCAAGATGTCTCGCTGTGGAGAGCCTAGTCTGCTGCATATATGGCCTATAGCAGGGGCGCCCACTATTTTTCATCTGGAGATCTACTTTTCAAATGACGAGCTCATTGAGATCTACCAACGAAAAAACACCTGCATTCAGGGGCGGGAGGGGGCGTGGGCTGCGCAGGCAGGCCCCTAGCCCACAGTGCGATCGCCTGCATTAGTGCCTGTAATCCAGTCCAGTGCGATCCGCAAAAATGCTGTGAGCACTATTTTTGCAGATCGCACTGGACCGGAATGCAGGCACTAATGTGCCTGCATTCCGAGTGCGGGCGATCGCACTGTGGGCGATGCCATTGACTTCAATACAGCTCCACACCCCCTCCCGCACCAGAACGCAGGGAGTCGCCCTGCTTACATTACAGTGCATTCAAGTACATTACAGGTCCCGGCGTCCTGTCCTCCCGTGGTGCTCGTGTGGCCGACGTTGCACATGGGGTGTCCTGCACCTTTCCATCTGCAGCGTCTGACACATTCAGCCGGCAGCCGCA
>NW_017308189.1:226770-231748 GCF_000935625.1 Nanorana parkeri | reverse complement strand
AATGCAGGCACTAATGTGCCTGCATTCCGAGTGCGGGCGATCGCACTGTGGGCGATGCCATTGACTTCAATACAGCTCCACACCCCCTCCCGCACCAGAACGCAGGGAGTCGCCCTGCTTACATTACAGTGCATTCAAGTACATTACAGGTCCCGGCGTCCTGTCCTCCCGTGGTGCTCGTGTGGCCGACGTTGCACATGGGGTGTCCTGCACCTTTCCATCTGCAGCGTCTGACACATTCAGCCGGCAGCCGCACGAGCACCACGGGAGCATAGCCGTAGCCAGCTCCTTTTGCTTGGCCGAGCGTCTCTCTCTCTCCTCACTGCTCTGCATTAGTTAGTGACAGCGGCTCTGTCCTCCGCCCTCCCCCGCCGCCGGTTCCTTCACTTCTTCTCGGATCCTCGCTGGGGAGAGCAGCGGGGATCCAGAGAAGCAGCGGGAGGAAAGGACATGGCGATCTACCAGTGATCGCTACGCGATCGACTGTTAGATCGCGATCGACCTTATGGGCACCCCTGGCCTATAGCGATGGCCAAATGTTTCTGGAGCAGATGTGCAGCATACATATCAAATATCTGTATCACTTTGGGGCCAACAGAAATAATACTACAAGATTTACCCATTGATGCCCTAATACAACTTCATCTTGCATCATGAGCACACAATCTTTCAGTGGGTATCTGTCAGACTCGAAAGTCAAAAGTAGTGCATACATGGCAGGGTCCTCATTACCATTTTGTTACATAGTTAGTCAGGTTGAAAAAAAGACACATGTTCATCGAGTTCAACCTATAGAGAAATAGGTTGAACTTGTCTTGTAACTATAATGTTCTCCTTATATTGTAAAGCACTGCAAAAACTGTTGGCGCTATATAAATCCTGTATAATAAAATAATAATACAACATGGCTTTTCTTTGTCAATAAACAGTCTGCATGGTGCATCTTTAGTTATGAGACCAGTAAAAGAAAGCTTTGGAGTCCACTATTAATGAATGCCACACAATCTCACATAGTTCTTGCATTGAGACATTTACATTCTTGATACATTAAGAAGTGTGGAGGTAAAATACTAAACATCTTGGACAGACATACAAAAAAAGCATGGATGAATGTATATACACTGCCTGGCCAAAATAAAAGCCACCATCTGAATTTCGGACAGTGTTATGATCTGGGGTTGCTTCAGTTGGTCAGGTTTAGGTTCAGCAAAGTTATGTTCCCAAAAAATGAGGTCAGCTACCTACTTAATTAATGAATGACCAGGTTTTTCCATCAATGGATTTTATCTTCCCTGATGGCTCAGGCATGGCAATGCCACAGATGGCAATGCCACACACATGGCAATGCCACACAACAAAAAATCTGAAACCCAGCTTTATGTCATCACAGTAGGAAAAAAACAGGACATATTTTATCTAAAGGTATGAAAGTAAAATGTCTAGTATAAAAGTCACAAAAGTTTATAAAATACACCTTTAGTGCCCATTTGCACTGTTCTGTGTTTATGTGTTTACACCTGCACTTTTTTTGGCAACACAGTGCATCACACCGCAAAATGTTCCCATCTGTGTGTTGGGAGCTACAGTGCAGCTGCGATCGATTTTACGGTGTGGTGATTTGGGGTGACATTTTGAATGTATGCACATGCACTACAAAACACAAAGCCTGTTATCACAACCACAAAGGTGTGACTCCAGCCTCAAGTAAACCTGTCACTATGTAGACATCACATTTTTGTTGACTAAGCGTAATCCTCATATCCAGCATATTTAGTATGTAAGTTTTGACAGAACTTTGATGTCCCTCATATTCCACAATGCAAAGCTTGTTCGTCCCTATAGTTTGCATTGTGGGATAGAGAGGGGTTGGTAGAACACCCATCTCTCTGCTAGGCAGAGTTTTCATATTACACAAGCCAGGGATTAGTGCTCCCACAGAACACCGCTATATTCACAGACAAAAGGTTATGCACTTTAGGGTGTCTGCTAATACACAGAAATATGAATTCTTCGCCTTAGATTAGCTCAGTTTACAAAAAGTCATATGTACTCAGTTTATTCTACATTAAAAATAAAGTGGAGTCAAGAGCAAAAGTGAGAATCTATTTAGCAACGTAACATCACCTGCTGCTGATAAAAAAAATAAAAATACAATAAGCATATAATTATGGATTGTTTCTGCAGAAAATATCATTCAATTTTCTGACGAGGGTACAGGGAAGCCAAACCAGGACATACTGCTGTTCTTGTGTTGGTTATGTCTAGAGAATACACTGCAGTGTAATCTACAAGCTAGAAATGACATACTGTCAACATCATTCATCTTTTTATTCTTCCCAGCTAGATTTGTTCAAACAAGCTTGTTGAGGGAAACAAACTAACAAAAAAATAATAATAATAATTTCTACTGGTTATACTGCCTGTGTCATCAGTAACTCACCTACTGAAGCATCCATACTGATCAACCAATTGTCTTTCTTTAATTTTTAGGAAATAAAATAACCAACAATCTGTGCCCGCACTTGGATTTAGACAGTGTGCGTCCAAGTGCGAGCACCTGGACCGGTATGGACGTGGTATGGTTGGCATGTAACCACATCCTCCCATAGGGTTGTCCAGATGGCTGTACGCAATTACTGGCTGCATCTGTCCCTACTGGAAGCAGATCTCTGCACGGGCGTACGGACGTCCCTTTTGAATGAACACTAGCTGCCTAGGTTTCTGAATCTTATGGACATGCAGTTTTCACTATAGGTGCTAGGTTTAACTGTCCAGGTTTGTGACAGGTTTACTTAAAGTACCCTCCTTGTATCGCACATGTCTGTCCTTTTTTTTCTACCAACAAGAAAGATATATATTGACAGTAATATATATTCCAATCCAATAAGCAGATATTGAATATACAGTTCAAATTGGTACAGAGTACTGAACTTGGAATGTCCAGTGCCATTCTACTTGTGCTGGTTCTGTTACCAGAGCCAACTAAAAGAAGCCTTGATATACACCATTTGCAGTTCATGTTGAAGGTGCGTAAGCCAGCAGAAGTATGAAAATAGCACAAACATCATTGGTATAAAACATCACTGATAACCATTTTGAGGTCATGGTTGTGCCATGTGAATATGTAAGCAGAGAGTCTCTGTGCAGGAGTGGGTGAATATGCCATGACTGTTCTCCTTATAGACCCTGAACAATTAAAATGCATTCCATGCTGCCAACACTGCTGGAAGTAGCCACATCAGCATAAAGTGATTAGTACAAACTACCTGCTGATGTCCTTAAAACACTAGAAAGGTAAGCTAGCTGAAAAATTTATTTTATCTGACAATTGCAGAAGCATATATTGTAGCCATAAAAATTCCAGCTTCACATTTCTAAGTGGTGCATAAAGATACATTATAACACAGAATTGGATTATCAAGGTTGAAATTACAGCCACCCTTGATGTGTTCACAGCAATCTGTCACTGTGATCATTAGGTCACATTACAGGAGACACTTTGCCATCTTCCCAGTTACCAGGTTTAGCCTCTATACTAAGAGGGTGATCTGGGAAAACTACAACTGTTAGAGAACACGGTCATCCACCTTTACATTACTAGCAAATGGCTGGTGACCACTAGCATATTACTAGCTTGTCTATTTGGCAGGATTGATGGCCCAAGCTGCAAAACACCACAGACCAGAGACTAGAGTACAAAGTACAGTTTATATTCTTCTCAAAGACAAGCCCTACTTCCATGGATGCGCTATTTTTGCCACGCGGATCAGTGTGGTTTCCATACAGCTTTCAATGGAAGCGCGCTGATCAGCGCGGTTTGGGTGTTTTTAATTGGGTTTCAGCGCTGAAACGCAATAAAAAACTCCCAAAACTTCCCTTTTGAAATCAGCATGGAAACCGCGCTGGTCCGCAGCTGCCCTGGTGTGAATGGGCTCTTAATGAAAACACTAATAGTAAATAAAAGTAATTCACCGGCACACACTTGAAGGGTTTTTAAAGTATTGATATGTTTATTCAATACCCAATGTCACATACGGTCATATGGTGCTGACGTTTCGGGTCCGCACAGGGATCCTTCATCAGAGCGACAGTGTCACTGTGACAGTGTCACTGTCGCAGTGTCACTGTGACACTGTCACAGTGTCACTGTCGCTCTGATGAAGGATCCCTGTGCGGACCCGAAGCGTTAGCACCATATGACAGTATGTGACATTGGGTATTGAATAAACATATCAATACTTTAAAAACCCTTCAAGTGTGTGCCGGTGAATTACTTTTATTTACTATTAGTGTTTTGCACGGCGCCATCCGTGTGGTCACCTGGGCACCACATATACCTTGTGGTTTTGAGACCATGGCAGTGCGAATGGGATTTGGACTTTGTCTTAATGAAAACAGTTTTTTATTGATGTAGCAAATACAAACTGTGGAACAACATACCATATGTATAACATGTTTCACCGATCTGGCATGGTAATCCATGGAAGTGTGGCTTGTCTTTGAGAATAATATATACGTTGTAGGCGTGGGCGTGCCTGTATTGTCTGCACCTGTGGTGTGATTCTGGTATGGATTGGCCCGAGAACTGGAGCAATGGACTGTTTGCAATGTGTACAAAGTAAAGTTGCCTCATTAAACCTAGAGATACAGCAGCTACCTTTTAAAATTAAAATAAAGTTATTTTTATTTTGGAGATAACACTTAAGATTTGAAGAAAGCCTTATTGGCAGGAGAAGGCAAAGTTAAGTGATGTATTGTAGTAGAACTTGCACACTGAAGGAGGCATGCACCTAACATTTCTGGGGATATACCACGGCCTAAAACCCACACACAGGACCTTGTCTAATTTATTCCTGCAAGCAGATCTGGTTAGACTAAAGACGTAGGCAAAGGCACTAACTTGACCCCGGCCTTGCAATGACAATGTATATTCCCCTTATAATCAAACAGGCCGTGGGGACTTATATATACAGTATAT
>NW_017308189.1:216739-225308 GCF_000935625.1 Nanorana parkeri | reverse complement strand
TATATATACACATACACATACACACACAGACTAAAACAGCAATGTTGCATAAACATTGGAGATTATCCAACATCGCATTTTAAAAGCAGATATTTAATATATAACATGGGATTAGCTTTATGTACTTTGTTTTATATTTTTCTGCTTGAAATCATACAGATAATTAACAAGTCAGATTAGCAAGTGCAAACACTATAAACAACAACAACCAATGAAATAATCCTCATCAGTTATGTTTTGTAAACTGATGTATCCAGAAAATACGTACATATTTAAAGCACAAAATGCTACAACAGACAAGACAAAAGGGCAGTCTGTGAACAGCAACTGTCATGCTTCACATTTTTAGGACAAGCAGATGAGAATATACAGTGTAACTTAATAAGGCGAGGACAACAGATCAGTCATCATCTTGAGCTGATCATAGGGAATTATGGAATGTACCTGCTAATATTTACTGACTCGTCTAAGTGAAGAGTGAAATGTAGTTCCTTTGCTATTATTATATTAAACACAACAATAATGATGATGCATCGGAAATTAAAACAAAATTCAACCGAGCTCACCGAACAACTAAACTGACCAATTCTGATAAGCAACTCCTGAAAATATATACCGTATATACTCGAGTATAAGCCGAGATTTTCAGCCCATTTTTTTGGGTGAAAAGTGCCCCTCATGAATTCCCCTATTTAAATGCATGCACCAGCATTCAGATAATTAGAACTTCACTTTTTTCCCATTGTTTTCCAATGAAAAAGAGAGAAAGAGGTAAAAATATATAAAATAGGAGCTTCAATGCAAAAAGAAGGTAGGCATATATAAAGCTGTGGAAGCAAGTAAAAAGGACAGAAAAGGGGGTATTGTTAGGGATAGCAGAGGGGACATTTTGGCACACTGAATGATACAAACTTCTGTTTTATTATGGCAGTAAGCTTTTGTTGGTCTTCATGAGTCATATCACTATCATTGGGTTCAGAATAAAGGACAGGCTCATGCTTTAGCAGCTGTCTGCCAAGAGACAAATATTGGTATGGCAATTTTACATTAGTATTTAGGTTTTTCATGTCTTATTATTATAAATTATTATTTGTAATTAAACACTTTAAAACTCTATTTGGGCCTCCATTTTATGAAATAAGAAACCTAGCACAAAAAAATAGGAATGCACCGATATATCGGCCGAAAAAGGCATTTTTGGCTAAATGCCGAAAGTGCAATTTTTCTGCCGATACAGCGGCGTATCCCTGCTTTCTTTCCTCCCTGCTGGGCGCTGCTCTGTGTCCCAGCGGGGAGGAGAGAAAGTGTCACAGGCCAGCCAGCGCTGTCACAGGAGGCTGAGCTCTCCTCCATGCGCCGCTCGCTCAGTCTCCTGTGACAGTTGTCAGAAAGGAGAGTCAATGCAAACACTCAGTGATCGCTGAGTGTTTGCACATAAATTAGGACATAGAATGGTTACTATATCCTCAATTATGAAAGAATGGGAAGTGATCTACATCAACTCCTGTTCAGTCATAGTTGTGGTTATAGTAAACATACTATGTCCTCAAGCTATGAATGAACAGGAACACTCAGAGGATTCTTGTTCATTTATAACAGGGGCTGCAGAAAAAGAGATTGAGTGCTCTGTGTCCTCAATCTCTTTATCTATTTTGAAAAGGGAAATATCAGGGTCTGTATAGACCCCTAACATTTCCCTGAAGCCCCTAAAAGTAAAGTAAAAAATATTTAATGAAAAATGAATATAAAAAAAATCAAAGTTCATAATAAAAATAAAATATTTTTAAAAATGTGAAAAAATAAAAAACTATTTTCGGTTTCGGCCCGACATTTTTTTTAATTTCGGTTTCGTTTTTGAAATTTCCATTTCGGTGCACCTCTACAAAAAACACAAATAATTGTTATGAAGTTAAAAAAAAAAATCTAGTTACATTTTAATATAGCAAAATTGTACTTGTACAACAAAAAGCTAAACAAAAATACCCCAAACTCTAAAACTAGACAATGTTGTCTTAAGGATGAACCACTGTTAGCCAAATCTTTATGCTATACATGGTAGCTATTGATATTTGAGAAAGAACGAAGATTGGATATTTGTTTTGGACTCATCTGGGGTCAGTATACTTGTTTTTGTTACTGTTTTCCTTCAACTTTCCCTCTTATAGCGTTTTGGTTCTGTTTTTCACAGCTGATGTCTGTCTTTCTCATCTATTGCTCACCATATAAATACTTTAACTTCCCACTCCCCAAACACCCTCTCCTCTTTTTCCACTTCTTGCTCTTTACATGCTTATTATTCCTTTATTTTCTCTAGATCTTCTCAAATACTCAAATTCCACCTTTTTTCTCAATTCAAAGAGTAGCTTTTCCAACAGCAATCATTCTTATCCTGACAGGATCTCATGCCTGTGTATAATAAAATGCCCATAGACATGAGATCACAGTCACCCCAACATTCTCTAATCTCCATAGATAAAGTTTGACAACGCCTAAATCTATCTGGTTACCTGTGCTTGCAGAACCTTACCAAATCAGGAAAGATTTTTTGAGCTTCCACAATTAGTGTTTGTCACTGAAGCATTCTGCAGAGGGGCTTGGCAATGTTTCATGTTCGTCCGCAAGTGGCTCCAGAAGTAGAATTTCAGCTCCAGGCCTGTCTGACAGCCTTGATACCCCATTTCTGGACCTGCAGACACACCACCCACAACACTGCTTTGAAACAGCTCTGCTACACTTTTCCAAGCCCTTTAACCCCTAAAGAAATACTGACAGAAATACAGAACTTGTCTTGATGTTTTTAGCTTGATATTCATATAACAGACCAATTTATCTTTTAGTAAATATCTCATGGCACAATTACTCCTCAGTTTCATTCTTCACATGTACACAATATTTGCAAAAGAGATGTGTACCAGGATACAGGAGAACCTCACCAAGATATGCTCTTTGATCAGTGGCTTTCATGGTACTGTGCACTGTTGCAGTAGAAAAATTAGTATAGATCATACAGAATTATAAATCCACAAGCCAATAGTTTGTCATCTTAAAATGGCATTACGGTGAAAAGAAGTAGTGCATGCATAGTACTGCTGTACTCTGCATTGCCAGGAGGTGCCGAAAGGTGCCATTCAAATAAATGGCAAACTAATGCACCTAGTGTGCATTAACGCCTTGGTGTGAATGGGCCCTTAAGCCTCCTGTTATTCCCTAAACACAAAAAAGGAAGGAGGGAAGCACCACGACCCCGGAAAGAATAGTGGTGGGCCAAACCAAGGAGCTTGGCTGGTTGTGAGTGTGGTCTGAATCAGGCTGGTCCGACTCAGTCGCATCGAGTCGGACCAACCTCACAACCAACCTCCTTGGTTTGGCCAAGCACAATTCTTTACCCGGTCGTGGTGCTTCTCTCCTTCCTTTTTTTTTTTATTAAACGTGTCGGACACCCCGGTCCGTACTATCAGGAAGCCGCACACCAGCATCACCCCTTGCCCATATTTTTATACACACTTCTGTGTGGACTCTCTCTTCAGAGTGCTTGTTATCTGGACTGCCCTTACAATTTTTCATGTTATTCCCTTAACAGCAGCACTCAGTATAGTAGAAGGAGGGGCACTTGGAGCCAATCAGGTGTTTTTTTAACTCCATGTCCCAGCAAAGAGTATGTTAACAGGAGGAGAGAACAGAGAGATAACCTTACCAGTCTGTTACTGCTCCTTCACTGTCCAGCCACTGATGAAGGTGGGAAGGTGACCTAGCTGTGTGGATTACCTGCAGCAAAGAAATGTCAGGTCACCAACCTTGCAGTAATGTGTGGTAGGGCTGTATAAATCTCAAAACTGTATAGACAGTGTATATAGCGGTTTGCTTGATGTTAAGCTTGAACTTTATTCCTTTGCTAACATAGCTCAAATAAAAATCTTCCTTGCGCACAGTAACTCATTTTTATGTTCAAGAATTTGCGGTCAAAGGAAATGTGGCCTAAGGATGTGCATAACTAAAATCCCGTCCTGGTCAAGAGGGAATCTCTACCTTATATTCATCTATCAAAAGATGTTTTTATAATCCCTACTACTTATAAGGCAGATTACTAGAGTGCAAATTCCTACCTACAATATCACAAGCTGAACGTGTGCTATACTGCACAGCAGTAGAACCTAACAACATTTAAAAGGTGGATTTGCATTTGTTTTTCCAATTTAAAACTGATCTTGTAGCATTTGTCTTGCAAAGAATAGTTCACTGGATAAAATAATTTAAACACAACAATGCAAGACTTTGGGAGGAACAGCTAATAGGTATAGTACTGGTTCATTTATTGCCCAATGGAATTAGCGTAAGGATGCTAAGAAGAAAAGAAAAGAATTCTAATTCTCCAAAAACCTCAACAGACTGGCTGGCTAGCTGCATCAGTATTCATAGCACGTCCACATCATGCTTCATTAATATACTTGCTATATGTAAGGAGGTGTGAACGGACGAATATTTAACTTGCTTTATATGTGTTGCACCTTCTACAGCAGTGTAGTCCTATGATGGGGGGGAAAAAATTAATAAACGGTATTGGTATAGTTCATTTTCAAAACACAACCTTCATTTTTAAGTGAGTTTGTGGAAATTGAATAAATGTAGATTATTCTTAATTTATACAAGGTTTAATAGGAAAACAATTAGGTTACACAAATAGCAATGATGTTGCTAATGCATGACTCTTCTAACAGTTATCCTTTATTGACCGCTCAGCACTCCTCAAGTTTTTGATTCACCTCCTTTCTCCAGCTAGATATAAGCTATGTGGTTTGCTGGGGCTACACAGCCACAGTTGCAAGATCTCCCTATTGTATAACTGTGTCTTCTGCATATATACAGAAAATCTCTATTCATTCCATTAGAGAGAGTGTTTATTAAAAGTCCCAGTGATGGACAGCCCCTCCATAACAATGAATATGGATTTTTCCAGCAAAAGCAAAGGAGCCCTTTGCCGGGCAGGCTGCACAGTGAAGATCTGGTAGGAGTAAGGACGAGTAGAAGACTTTGGAAGAGAAGAAAGGGAAGGAAGGGAAAGGGGGGGGGGGGATGCTGGGGCAGATAAATAATAACTATACTGAAAGTGCAGTTAGCTTTTTACATGTTGCTATTTGTGTAACATTTGGGCATATTTCTAAAGCAGTGAATGTGACTGTCACCAAATTTTGACTGGTAGTGAATTAATCACTGTTCAGATAAAAAAAACAAATGCAGCTGGGGTAGCCCACTGCAAGGGTTAATCTTTCAAAATCCTGGAGTAACGCTTAAATGTAGAGGTTAAAGAGAAATGTATTCCTATTTTTACAGCCCATGTACAGTTCACATAGGGCGCATTACTGATCAGTGTGGAGGCTTGGCACAGAGATAAATATCCGATAACCTTCCAGAGCTAAATGCGTTCGGGCACCCTAACATATCCTCCTTTACTTTGACACATAGTATAAAAGCTCCACATTATATCTTGAAATTATTATTTAAATCTTTAAGATATGCTCTAGCAGCTTAGGAACTTTAAAAATCAAAGCATTTACAAGCAAATTCTTTCAAAGTGGTGCGTGTCTTTAACAACATTTCTCAAATCAAACCTAAAGTAAACAAATGTAACTGAGCTCTCTTTCACCATGAAAAGACTACTGCCTGCAAAAAGTATATGATTTAACAGGGAAAAGAAAAACTTTAAGTCTCTCGTTATTCATTTTATTAGTTTAGCTTGACGGATAATGTAAAGTCACAAAAAGAGAATATTAAACAAAATGTTATATTACCAAATGTGATCAGTGCAGATAGAGAAGCAGACCATTAAAGCAGACATATACCTTAAAGCTGAACTCCAAGGCAAAACAAATCTTTTAACTATATTCCACAATAGTAAAAAAGGATAAAAACCCATTTTGTGTGCACCAAAAGCCTTTACAAACACATTTATTGCCTTGTAAAACTAGCAGTGACATCATCACTGTCCAATACACAGAAAGCAGCGCTTTGGGAGGGACCCAGAAGGCTCCACACACTACACACTGCCTGCAGAAAACTAGAGGATACACACAAGAGCAGTCACCCTGCACAAGCAGAGCAGCAGTGACTGGTCTTTATTACAGGACGTTCCTGCACAGAGGCAAAGCTTTATTGCATCACTGGATCATTGCACAGATCTGAAGGAAATACACAAAGCACACCAAAAATTCAAATAACACACATGGGTCTTGTATTTAGACAATAGCCGCTGATCCCAGAGTTGAACTTTAAAAACAAGCTTTAAGCTAGCCCAACACTGCCTGAATTTCGAGCTGTGTGTGGCCATATCGACCACCCATCTTGACAAAAGTTGACTATTCAAATCGACTTTTCTCGAATGAACCAGGGGGAAAATTGTCAGCTGTCAATTTTTCTGGAACCCCTTCTGGCAGTATAGGATTTATAGTAAACTACATGTGAAATGCCGATAGCAGTTTAAACTCTTATTAATAGAGGAATACTAACAATAATGCAAAAGAACTAATCTTACTCCATCAATACAACAAAAACAGAGAGTTACATAGGCTGTCACTGCTGACCTGCATTTAAAGTGTAGCGAAACCAAACAACAAAAACGTAATATATTGCAGCTTATCAGTTCTTCGATGAGGTGGCTTCATAAGTTGTCCCCCTTTATTTTCAACTGGTAATCTTGCAAATAAACTTCTGACCTAGACCAAGGTTCGTGTCCGTTGCCACTCTTTTCTAACACAGAAGGAAAAAGGACTTCTCAGCTAGCAGCAGGTAAGCAGAGCCAGCAAGCTGAAGACAACTCCTATAAGCAACTAAATTAATCTTAAAAAATTATCTTAAAACCAAGGATTGATCTCAGCTTTGAATCCCAGCTGGCATAATAATTACTTCAGGTGACTTAATTAATCTTACAACCCAAGATTGAGCTCTGATAGAAATCTTAAAATTCTCTGTGCAGACCCAGTTGAAAACGATAAGCCCCTTGTTGCCAGTGAGAGATGGTTAAGAGGGTAGGGGAAGGAGCTTTCAGCTGTGTTAGGGTTAATGATCATTTTAAGGTAGAAGAGTAAATTAATCAGGCCTGGATTTAGACATAATTTTGTGCAGGATCCATCCCTTACACCACGCAATTAATTTAGTTAAAAGTAACAGTGGAACAACTAATGAAGGAAATATTACAATGTGTTATGCTTTTTAACTCTGCAGACCAATCAAAAACGGAAAAGCGAGAGGAGTTTCCTGTTTTGTGACCTATAGCGAGCCATTTCACTCTTCACTGCCTATCAATTGATTTAAAGTAATGACTGCAAACATAGGGGCTATGTTCACACCATGTCTGGACCAGATTCTTTTTTGTTTGTTTGTTTTTTAAAGCTTAAAATGGGCTTTCAGGTGCAAAGGTGGGAACTGTAGCCCAGAAATCACATAGGGATACATTGCAATGCATTTTTGGTCAAAGAGCTAACTATTCTGGTCTGGTCAGAATCTGGACATAGTGTGAACAAGCCCAGAGACACAAGCCCTTCTGGCAGGTCCGTATTCCATTTAGTTAGTCCTGGCCTGACTCAATAAATAACTTTTTTCAACTTTGTGACCTGCACAAACCTGGCAAGCAATTATTTTCACTTAAATAGATACTATAGTGCTATCTTCTCACTGCAGTGAAAGAAGAACTCCTGGAATTGAATTTATTAACCCACACAGGGGTGTCACACCTGTACTGCTAGGGTTAAGTCCTTGTTTCTGTCTAGGTTTAAAAAAAAACAAAAACAAGATATACTCACAGAAAGCTCCCAGCCGGCTTCTTCTTGGACCGGTCCTTCCAACACCTCTCCCCTCTCTGCAGTGGTCAAAGGGCATGTAAATCATGAACGTCTATATACATTGTATAGACATGAGGACACTGAGGAAGATTCCAATGCTGTAGGGAAGGGGAGAGAGGCTGAAGGGAGCGCTGTGACAGCTGGCTGGCTAGGAGCTTTGGGGAGTATATCTGTTATTTTAGCACCTAGACACTAATAAGCACCTAACCCTTGCAGTATGGGGGTAGCCTCACTGTAAGGGTTATAAAAAAAATCCCTGCAGTTCTGCTTTAAATTCCATCAGTTGTTTCCCCAGTTAGTAGACAAATGCCAAAGCAATGTTACAGGAAGTGCAATAAAAACAACACTTTTTGAAACAAATAAATTATTTTTACATTTCAAACATACTGGATGAATATATCTACACTGCAGACAAAAATGAAAAATGTACACAATATGCAAGCTTGAAAAGTTAAATATTAGATTAGCAAAAACAAACAATACTTTCAGTCCAGAACAGTAGTCACACATATTACTTTAGAGAGTTCACAAGTAATGTTACTGTACAGATAAACAGAGGCCAGGCTGCAATGGCAGGAAGTGTCCAAACCACAGAGCTCCATCTTGAGATGACAGATAAGGTAAATTTTGAACTAGTCATGCTTTTACTTTCATTGTTCTATTTACAAACGGAAACTGCATACCTGCCCAACGCGGACCTCCATAAAAAAAGATAAAAAGGTCCATTTTAATGAATG